>NC_080636.1:53009499-53081999 GCF_027579445.1 Ammospiza nelsoni
TAGTTACAAATGGTTCAAAACTAATGGAGTAATCATCTAGGTGTCCTACCTAGAGAATATTCCCATATTCATTTAGGAAAACAGATGTGTGTTCTGCCTTCTGCTGCTAAAGGTGTAGCTACTTTAACTCTTTCATTATTTGTTGGGTAGCTATTATCCCTAAACTGCTAGATTTGCTTTGTTGTAACAGCTTTTTGTTTCATTGTAATAAATTTCTGTATTTCTTAGTACACAAATGCTGTAGTGGATTCAAAAAGGAGAATCCCTGCTTTTTTTTCCTTTTAGAATGAAGTCACTCTTTCCTGATAATAATTTTGGTGTTCCTTGTGTCTCAGTCTGATTAGCCTTTATCTTTTCCCAAGCATAGTAAACCAAACTATCTTTTACTAGACTTAGTGCCTTTTACCTTTTCAGGATTCCCAACAACTGCAAAGAAAACAAAAAAAGAAAGAATCCTGTAACACTTGCATTCCTGCATCGAGGAAAGCCTTGGTTATTTCCAGGAATCCTGCAGTCAGTCTGGTGCAAGGGGATCCCTTGTTACCATACCAGTATCTGATCCTCTGCTGATTCCTGAGCTTCCTCTGGCTCTGATGTGTGTGCAGTCTGTGTCTGCCTTGTTCACAATCCCAGCTGCCCCATGAGAGGGTGTCACTGCCTGTCTGCTCCACTCACACTGGCTGCCCTATCACTGTGGGGGAAGAGACACTGCTGTCTGGCCAGATGAGACGCAGATGGGGTGTGCCAGCATTTGGGCTCTTGTCTCAGAGTAAATACTGTGTTCTCCTTGTGATACTGAACAGCAGGACTTTTTCTGGGAGCAGGAGGAGGATGGAGGCAGAGGGGGACATTGATAGAAGGGGTACACTGAGTTAGAACTTGCCACACCTCTCTCCCCACTGCTGCCCAAGTTCTTTTAGCACTTCCTCTTCAAGGCCTCTTGTTGCTCTTTGCTACAAGTGGGCAGTTGATAATAAAATGTTTTAGTCTCTGATAATGTTTTTTTCTTTTGAAAATCCTGGTATTAGTTGCTGCGTGGTTTCAGCCACCCGAATAACATTTGTTTGGAGGTCTGGTACAGAAGTGACTATTGCATTTATGAATTATTTTTTAGCTGTTGTGGACACCAAAGGTTTGTGGTGCTTGTGCTGATTTGAATTGGTGTACAGGAGGTTAACTAGACAGGAAGTAATTGGGCACTTGCAGCCCTGATGGCTGACATAGGTAGGTTACACCTACAAAACCTTATTGGAGGAAGCTGTAAATTTAATTTGATAACATGTACACTAATGAAATACTGGGCATTGATAGCATCCTGTCTATCATTTGCATTTCTGTGTTCTTCTTCCTTTATAGTTACAAAGTCACTCAAAAAATAACCAAAAAACTCCCTTAAGTTGTGGTGTGTTTTGTAAATCAAGTTACTAAAAAGTTGAATTACTTGCTACTCTGCCCTTTTACTTCTCCACTGTCCAATGGACACTTCTGTTTCCACCTCCAAAGTGCCAGTCATTTGTAACAACTCTTAACATTCTTTCACTTAACCTTGATGCCAAATTACTGCCCTGCTACTCAAAACAAGGTGGTCTGATGAAGGAACATATGCAGGGGAATGAAGAGGGTGTGTGGGTTGAAGCAGCGGACAGCACTGTGCTTCTGAGCAGAAGAGCAGAGTTTTGTGGGGTTTGTGTAGCTGTCTGGGCTGCTCCACAGTGATAACTTGTGGGCATTACTTTCCAAAGATTTTTTGTTTAGTGGGTGGGGCTAAACACATGAGAAAAATATCATGAAGTAGTATAAAATACTTTGTCAGCATGTTATTAGCTAAAGTTAAAAAGAGAAAATAACTGCGTGTGAAACATTAAAAGTTAAATGGAAAGGCAAGTTTCATGGCCACTTGAAGGTGACTTTATGTAGTGAGACTACTTAAAATACAAGTTTATGCTCTGAAATGACACCTAGGTACCACAGCAGGAAGGAATTGTGCTAGGAATAAAAAAACCACTTTTTATAAAAAAGTGGGATGGAGTTGGAAATAATAGATGTCATCTCTGTGATAGGTAAAAATGCTAAGTTACATTGTGAAATTTATTTTTTGGGAAAACAGACTTTGGGATGCTCTCTTCTTTTCTGTGTCTGGTTTACATTTAATATATTGTTTGATGGCAAACAAAAATTCTGTGAATTTTTTTTTCTTCTTTTTTTAAAGGCACTTTGTTAAAAGTTGTTCCCATGTAGCAGTTTACCAGTGGGATATCTCTGGGAATTTCAAAGCATCTCTCTGATCCTGCATTTATCTCAGGAATGCTGTGTCAGAAATCAAAACTCTCCTCATATCTTAAGGATTATCAACTTCCCAGCCATAGCTGGAGAGTATACAGTAACAGCTATGTGAGTGAAACCTTACTGAAAGGCTGCCAGGTTGCAAGCCTTTGGAAACAGCTAGGTGTATGTGTTCATTCCCATGCCAAAAATCCACCCCTTATCTTATGGGAAGATACAATCTTGTGATTAGTGGGTGCCAGGGGTTTATCATGATAAAGTTCAAGACTTGCATTGGCTTTTTCCCAAGATCCACAGGGACATGAATTAATGTTCCAATTTCAGTGTGTCCTAAACCAGCAGTTTTCTTATTTAGTAGTAATAGTGTAGGAAAAGAGGAAGGGACTAATGCAAGCAATTTCAAATAAAATGGAAATAAAAATAACCAAAGCTTGGGATAAAAAGAGAGATGACATTTCTCTTCAGTTAGTCTAATAAAACCCATAACCTATCACTTGCCATTTTTACTGTATGCTTTAAAATAAAACCTCAGTCTCCTGGCTTCTGCTGCTCTTTGTGGAAACATTCAATAACCATGTCATTATGGGAGGCTGATGCTGAGGGTTCAGAGGAATATGGGTTCTTAAATCATGATCTTGTACCATAGAGCTTAAATCTGCAGCTGTGCTGCAACTTGCAGGACAGATATGTTAATAACCCTGTTTTTCTTTTTGGAACATTGTCTGTAAGCTGCTTAGTTTGGCTTAGCCTGTCTTTACTCATTTGTCAGTCAGGGGTGTGCATATGCCTTTGTAGTAGTTGGTTGTGGTAATTTCAGTTAGATTTCATCCAAGTCCCTTTTTATATGGAATGGATACATCTTAGACTTCCTTGATTTGGGTCTTTAATGCAAAAAGAGTAAACTATTTTTAGACAAGATTAAATTTGCCAAGTGTTGGTGGAGACAGAATATGAGAATGGGGAATCTTTAGATAAAGGCACATGTGCTGTGATGGAAAGCTCAGCTCTTTCAGCACACCAGCAATTTGCATTCTGCAGGGACCAAAGAGGCAAACCATTTAAAGTCTTCTCCCTGCCAAGCTGATTTTAAAGTTCTATTGCAAAATTGATTGTATTCTTTCTATCATATCTTCTCTTCCCCTCCCTGCATTCTCTGATCTCTCATGGTTTCGAGAGTCTCTTGTTCTTCCTTTCTCCTTGGATATTTCAAGGGAGACATAAGAAAAATGGGTATTATCCACAGACAGCAGAGCCCATAGAAGGACACTGACATGGCAGGCTGCCTTCCTGGCTCACAAAATAGAGGTAAAAATAAGTCTCTGATCCTCTTTATTGGTCTTTTGCTCTTTGCACAGGAGTCTTGCAGTGGCCATCGTTTTGGTAGCCTGGAACAAGGCTTTTTTCTTTTGGTTTTGAATTAAAATCATTATCCTATGGTACAGACAAACTGTCACCTGCATTGCTTTTCAGTGCTAAAAAAACCAAAACAAACTAAGAATTAAATCTGTATAAATTCTTGTATGTCAAGAGGAATCAGAGCTCTTGCAACTATTTTTAAATAACAGTGAGGTCATCAGTTTGGGCTGCCTCATGTTGTGTTAGGAATATTTGACTTGCACCCAAGGAAAATCTGTATACTTGAAATATATTTAAAATGAAATGGGGACTTGCCAACTTAATGCAAATAAATACTTGGGAAAATGCTAAAATTTTAGGAGCTGTAGGTATTTTCTATCTTTATATTGAAACAGAGGAGTCAGTGAACTGAAACCAGGGAAGGGTTCAATAAGTAAATCCTTATGGAATTTGGCAGAATAGATCATTATTGCGTAAGCCTTTGTCTGTGATGGAAGTCAGTGTTCAGCCCAGTGCTCTGTGCTCATTCAGCAGTGAATAATTGTCTGCAACACAAGACTTCTTACACTTCAGCATAATTGGGACTAATAACACACTGACCTTCTGGCTAAGATGTATTTATGGTGGCTGCTTCTCACTATGTCTGGCCTATGTTTATCGGTTCCCCTGCTGTAAATTCTTATTTTAAACCTTAAATATTTGATTTTAAATGAAAACAGGCAAAATCTAATATAGTCATGTAAATGAGGCAGCTTAAGTGTTGTTCTTACCGTGGTGCTTGAGGTCTCCTTGCAAGAGGAGTGTACTTCTAAAATTTTATTTATCCTGTAGCTGAAACTCAATATAATGGATGTTTTAATATACAAGTGTAACCCAGAAATAGAATTTAATTCATGTGAATGTTAAGGAGTAAAATGTATTGATAACTTTTTTTCCACGTGAAGCCTCTTTGCCCCTGTGTGAGGTTGCTTAATATGCATATTCTGATAAAATTAATCATGATTACAGATGTTTTGTAAAATATATTATTTTTGTAGATCTGAGGAAATAGAATATAAAGCAGCTTGTTGATGAATATTTTTCATATGTGTAGCAATTAACTTTTTTCAGAAAACACTTATCAGTTTAGCAACAGAAAAAGGACTGTCTTATCTGTGTACTCTTTAAAAGCAAGTGCCCTATTATTTAAGGGAAGTTGAAAGCACATTAATTTTTAAGACAGTTCTGACAAATTTACTTGATTTAATAATATGCTGAACACTTCATGTTTTCTATGTAGTTTATTTGCTACAGTATTTAAACTCAATTTTCCACCGTCTTGCATTGTTTATGCCAGTTACATTCATTTATTTTATTTTAATATTTAAATAATCTTTCAAAGGAAGGACACAAAGGAACACTGGTAGCTAATGGGAAAATATTTCTTCGGAACACATTTGCAATTCCACCTAAATACTCAAAGAAAATATCGAGGAAGGAAAAAATGTAGGAATTTCAGAATGCAAATAAAGAAACATGACCAATGTTTATGCTTCAAAATTCTCAGTTTGTTTTTCCAGTATGTGGTAAATATGAATATCTGTACGTGATTGCTGAGCTGTACTTTCATACCTTTGAGGAAGGCCTGGAAGTGGAAACTCCTAAAGCAAATCCTGCAGCTGTAACATTGGTCAGTTGCCCTGTTGAAAGTGACGACATCCCTGGCAATAAATGTTACATTACCAGTGCTGCGGCAGTGCACTGCTAGAAAGTCAGTATGTCAGGATACTTGGGTGTTTTTGTTTGTGCTTCTTGGCCTCCTTCAAGGATTTTTGCATCAGAAGGCCATGGCAACTGACCAGAAGACCAGGAAAATTCACAATTTGAGGTTTTCTTGCATCATGCTTTTAAACAGTATCCAGCACTTCTTTTGGCTGTGTGCATCAGATTGACACAGCTTTTGCAAGGGACCTTCTTTCCTCCAGCAGACATACTGTTTATTTTATTTTGGCGCAAAAAGAGCAATAATTTCAGTTGACTGTTCCAGATCACTATCTATAATCAATTCTGTTCAGAAGTAGTCTGAGCTCTATGGTGAGATGTTCAAAGCCTCTCTTCTCTTTTAAGGGTACAAAGTCCAACAGGACCTTTTTGCTGTTGAATTTATGAAGTAGATTTGTTGAAGTCTTATTCTTTAGGTAAAAGCTAGAGGCTCTGTTTCAGTGGGGTATAGTAACTAATGTGTATCTCTCAGAAAGATTTGTGAGAGTTGGTGTCTCTTGTTTGAAGCGTGCAGTGATACTGGAATACTCAGGCATTTCCCTGTGTCCTGTTTATGAGGTAGCACATTCTCTTACATTTCAAAGTCTGATACTTGTAGTCATTCATTTTTATCCCTTGAATCAAAGCAAGAGGAATGATATTGGGTAATTAAAAAAACAATAAAAGCAGCAGTTCTTCTTTACAGCTGTGAATAGAATAAGTGCCAGATTTCTGGTGCTGGTAATCTGAGTATGTTTCTTGTAGTGAATGCCATTGCTAGATGCTGAAAATTATACTGGAAGTGGGTGTTAGAATATAGCTCCTTTTTTAGTATACTAAAGTACTACTTTAGTATACTTTTAGTATACTTTTTAGAATACTTCATGCAAAGTGAGTTCCTGAAAGTTAGAGTAGCAACTATACATATATTCCCAAACATGTACAGTTTGGAAGGTGAGGAGATAGACAAAAGATCTGAAAAGGCAGAAGGGACTGTTCTGGTCATTTACTGCTGTCTGTTGCAGTTCAGGGGGAAAACCTCAAAAAAGTCTTAGTTCCTTAGTTCCTTTGCTTGAATGCACCTCTCCTTGGGTAGCAGTAGAGACTCTGACAACTTGCTGAAACTACTCTCTCAGTGCAGCTCCCCTTCAGCACACCCAAGGTCAGGAGGAGTTTTCAGGAAGGAATGATAATCAGTACCGTTGTGCCAGAAGGCTGTGGGAGCTGGGGTTTCTTTTGCCTGCCCTCATTGCTGGTTGCAGATGGGCACTGCTAAGGAAACAGCTCTGTCTGCACACGGCCATCCCTGCTTCAGGCCCGGCATCCTTGCTCCTGTGCAGTTCCAGAGCTGTCACTTGCCCTGTGAGGAGCTGCTTTTAGTAGTGCTGAAGCTCTTCTAAAACTCCTTCTCGGTGCTTCCAGCATGTTCATTTCTTGATTTTCATCTGTAATAGGTCTTTTCTAATATTGAATTTGGTCAAAATTATGCCATGTATGTATTTTTTTTTTTTTTAAGGTGTGGTTCTGGTGTGTTCTTTATGACTTAAATACCACCTGTTTTGTAGTTCCTGGGGCTCTTAGTAGAGTCAGAGAGTAAAACCAGAACATTCATAGGCATTCAGAGGACACACCCACTCTGATTTGATGTTTTTGAGAGAATTCTGATTGACTATTTGCCCAGGAAACAGAAAGCTCCTCTAAAGGACTTACTTTTACCCTCAAGGTTATTTGATGTTTTCCAATTAAAAATTATTTACATGAATTATATGTTTTTGAACAGACACAACCTATATGTGCACCAAAATTTGTCGCTAAACATTCTCCTAAATCAAATATATTATATCCAATATAATTGTGTCTATATTACTTTACAGCAAAAGGATGATTATTTCTGTAACTTGGTGTGCAAAGAAATTTTCCAGATCATGCACCAAGGTCTTATGGAGTCCACCTGAATAGACACATGAGAAGTTATAAATTTTTAGGTTTAATATTATTGATTAGTATTTGTTGCATTGGATATCTGTACAGGGAAAGGACTTAAAAGGAATATACCTGGGCTTCAGTGCTGAATTGTGAAGATTGGAAAAATGTCCCAAAGTTTACTGTACGTGGGTGCATTTGTACTCTGTAAACTTGTATTCATTTCCTAACCTCTTCCAGGGGTTTGTATGTGTTATATGGAACAGTAGGAGCAATTCCCAGGCAGTGAATGTCACAGAATCTTGAGTGAGAGACCCTCTTCTTTTACCTGCATGGTGCAAAATTAATTGGTAATGTGACAACAATTTTAAAAGCACTCTAAATATATGACCTATTTCTTAGCCCATTGTTCATGTTTCAGGGAAACAGACATGAACATATGAGCAAAATTCATGGTTTGGGCACAATATTTGACTTGGGGCTCAGGTGTTGTTGCTTCTATTTTTTTAGTGACTAGTTAACATTAGCAGTCACCCCTATAATGATATGACATGTACTGCCTCCAAGTATGGTGCCTGCCTACTCTGGCCATTGAGGAGGGCTGATTTAATCTGTAACATGGGCTAGCTTCTGTGACATCCTTTGACATCCTGTGACTGAAGAAGGAACTCAAATGCAGTCCTCCTTTCCCCATTCCAGCAAGAACTGTTTTAGAAATATTTGAAAGAACTTCTTTGGTTGTTCTCACACCTGAATTTAGGTCAAGTTTCTGAGTTACTTTATTTAGAAAATGAATATTTTAAAGCTATTAAGGGAATACTTTCAGTGTGTAGTTGTATTACTGTCAACAAAAGATGTGATTAAATAAATTGAATGTTGAAGATCTTCAGCTTATGGTTAACACCAGGTAATTAAAAGTAAGAGCTGCAGTGGGAGTACATTATATATCAGCTGTACTCTTTACCTCATTAGCTGGAGTTTTGCATGTTTATGGAGCTAACTTGCAATTAAAAATGCCTTTAACGTATGCTTAACAAGGCCTTTTAGGTATTTGGAATGAAGTACTACAATTTAATTGAAATTGGTATAGCATAAATATGTGTCTTTGTAACGTGTCAGATAAATTTCCATGCCTAACTTGTCACTTTGTGTCTTTTCCTCTGATGTAGTCTTTAATGCTGACTATAAGGCCTGACATTTAGCTTGTATAAAATATGGAGGTTCTCTCTTAACTCCAAGGAATGTTTTGATTTGTTATATAAATAAAACTTGATTGGCAAGATATACTTTAATTCATGCCTTAGCTGTATTTTTGATATGTGTGAGCATTAGTATGTGCCTGCAGATGTGTTAGGATGTTTTTAGCTATGGTATGACCTTCTTCAGTCAGTCTTGTGTTCTGCATTAGAATACCTGGAGTAGAAGACTGTCAATGCATCCTTCAGAGTTGATAATTCACCTTGAAGTTGAATACTGCCACATCTTTTGTAAATAGTTGCCTGAAGTTTAAAGCCGAATCTTGGGCAAACTGAGGTGCAAAGAAAAGCCTTGCTGCTGAACCCTTATCCTGGTGATCTTCTAACTTTGTGCTTTTGGTCAGAGGTTCTGTGGAAGTAGATGAGATATTAAAGTGTAGCATAAAAAAAGTGTACCATCAACAAATGAAGTGTGCTCAGGTTAAGATGATTGAAAAATAAAGTAGGGAAACAAAGGAATTTTGCAGGACATGGTAGTGCAAGTGCTAGATGCATGTAAAAGGATCAGGGAAGCGTGAGCCTTCACATACAGTATAATTTACTAACTTTTTATCTTCACCTAGGAGTGTTGTTGTACCAACGAAGAAATCAAGCATTTCCTCTTCTACAGCTGCTATTGGTGCTCCTACAAATGCTGTCAGTGTGGTTTCTTCTTTAGATTCAGCCCAAGCCCCAGATTTGTCAGGAGAATCTCCTGGTAAGTAAGGGTTAAATTAAGCAACCTTAATGCAAACACTTTTTTCTGTTGCTTCTATTTCCATCCCCATTCACTCTGATTACAAATAAAATAAAGAAAAAATTACAAAAATAGTACTGTATTAGAAAAAAACCCTAATGTTGCAACAAATGGAACTGTCTGAGGAATATTTGTCTTAATTTCAAGATTTCTCACTGTTTTGATAGAGCAATCATACTGTATTAACTTGTATGTAGTATAAAGATGGTGTATTCTAAAGACTATTTTTTATTACAAATTAGTAAAGTAAAGTGTAAGCTTATTTATAAATTCTGGGATGTTTGACCAAGTATATGTGTTAGTGCTAAGTAGAACTGGAAATTATAATCAAGTGTTTCCTATAGCTTTAGCCTGAGGTCAGATTCAGTGTTGATGCTAAACCAATTGCTTTGGACAGTTTTTTCAGTGGGGACAAAATGGAGTAGGTTGTTTATAAGCAAGTGTTCCTTTGAACCCTTGGTCTCTCTGGTTGTTCTGTGTGAGATAAATGATGTTTAACCTTAAATGATATGTCAAAGCCATGCTTTTCCACTTAGCCATGTCTGAATCACAAGGCTGTGTAGGATCTTTGTGCCCATGAAGTTTGACTTCAAGACTTCAAGACTTAGAAGACTTGGATCTTAATCAAGGAAATCTCAAGCTGTGCCTGATTGTTGGTAGTTTTTTCAGTGTTTGAGTTTCTTACTTCTTGGTTTTGTGAATTTACATCCAAACTGCAAGAACTGGGGAAAAAAATGTGGTCTGTTACTGTATCCTCTCTACTTGTGTGTCTGGAAGGTATTTGTTCTCAAATTCAACTGCCCATTCCATTTCTTGGGAGAATCAAAAAGGTATTGTCCCAGTCATTTTAAAGGAAAAGAAGAGCTATTGAAATATAGCATGTTCTTACTTTTTGTGAAAGGGACAATCCATTGCCACCAAAACTGCAGGAGGTAGCCTTATATTAGTGTAGGAGTAATATTTGAAGTAGTGGAATTAGCTGTATTTTGAAATGTCATAGTTCTTTGGGGAAGATCGGCTCTGAGCAGCTAATCTGTTTTAAAAATAGTGAAATGTCACCTACATTAAAATGGTTTAAAATAATTCCTAATTTGATAAAGTCTGACTGATTAACCTGGCTTCATTGTAGGCTCAATTATTACTATTTCTGAAGTAGGTATTCACTTGCTTTTAATAAAAACAAAACAGATGAACATTGATTTTCATATTTAGTCATCTTTTAGGAATGTATAGAGGAAAAAAATAAGTGCTCCTGGGCCTGTAGAATGTATGAGAAATCCAGACAATAAACAATACTAATGCAGTTCGTAACTGTGTGACTTCCATCATGTCTGGAAGTTTTGGCAAAAATTGGACATGTAATCTGAACTGATATGCATAAAAAGAAACTAATCAGGATTAAAAATAGACATGTTTAGATTGGCAATATAATTAATTAAAAGAAAAAGTAAAGGCATAAATGAAATCATGCCTTAAACAGATTAAAACATGAGACAGTTTCTTTTTTCCTTTGTAAAATCATGGCATGGAAACAAAAATCTTGCAGAGTTGGAGTGGTTTACATTTTGTGTTGCTCATGTAAATTGTACACATTTCAGTTTGAAATCAAATTCTCTATAAGGCCTTAATTTGTTTTTTATTACAAGATGGAAGTAGTAATAAGCAAGCTTCCTATAAAACAAAAATATAACTAATACAATTTTAATCTGAGTACAAATCACATATTCTTTCACTAATTTTTAGTTTCATGCAACAGAGAATCTACATTGTTCTCGTTTTTTCCAGCCACCACTCATTATAAGTCTGTTAACTTTTGCAATTAAGAAATAAATTAAACCTTTTTTTAAAAAAAGTGCTGAGATTAGGTAGGGGCTTATGTAGTAAATATAAATTTGGGGCTAATTCATGTTTGATATGGAGGCTGTTAAACATTTTTCCTATATTAAAAACCACATCTCATGTTTTTTTAAAGTGAGTTTTATATACATTTGTTTGATACATATAAAATTGATAACATATATAATTATATACTATATATACAAATAATAATTTACATAAATTATATAGATAATTTATTTTTATATAATATATAGCATGTAAAATATATGAACACAATGCTTTATGATGAAGATTTGAGCAGATTTAGTGTAAAACAGGGGTGAAAGTGGTATGTAGACATTGAAATAGGATTAAATAGCAGGTGATAGTGTTCTAATAGTAATGTGTAGAAGTACTTAGTTTGGGAATAAATGTTACATAGTATGTGATCATCCTCCACCTGTAGATGTGATGGCAGAATTGCTTGGTCAAGGGAGGATTTGTGTTGAAATATCACTCTGTGTGGTTCCAGATGCCTCCATTATCATTTGTGTGTACTCAGAATTCATCAGTCTCCTTCCCAATATTTTCTCCTGGAGTTTGCATCCTGACTGTAGCTCATGGGTTGTGAGCATCTCAGATATTTGATGCTTAGGTGCTCCCATATCACATGGAGTGTGACAAATCTTGGCCTATCAAATACAGAGTGTTGATGGATTGGAAAGAACCATCCAAGCTCACTCTGTTCCTCTGATACTTCAAAGGGGGGAAAAACATGTTTTGGCCTCAGACACTCTGGCCTTTTTGGGTTGTTGGTTTGCTGGAATCTTGGAAATGACCAGAGAAGATAAACCTGGGGACCCACCCTGAGCTAGTCATTCAATGCCTACTACCAAGGGTGGCATTGAACAAAAGAGCATTTTTGCTAGGAGTAATGTAAGAAGGGTGAAATCACTGGAGTTGTTCCTTCCTTGGGTTGTCTCTCAGGCTGAATGTGTGAAGTGACGCAGAGGTTTTACACATGCTGGGTTCAGGAAGAGCTACTGCTAAGACAAAACTAATATTTGGACAGGCAGGACTTGGTAGAGCTGCCTGAGCTATTGTGAACGTACCAGCAGGATGCCTGTATTTTTTTTTGTCAGTTTTCCTTTTAAATGTTTCCATAACAGTCACTGTGTTCTGAAGTGGTGAGAATTTTTTAAAATGTTTTGCAGTTTGCACTCCCACTGTTTTCTCTGATGCTCTGAGTTTCTGTTTATGTTCTTGAAGGATTTCACATGTGTTTTATTAATGCCCTTAATTCAGTCTTGAGGCTTTCACTATTCAGTTTCCAAATGGTTGTTCAAATATGATTTTTATGAAGAGGGGGTGTAAAAATTCTGAGGGAAGCAGGAATGAATTATCTCTTGTCCTTACTGACATTCTGAATATAGAAAAATCCTGATAAGTTCTACTCAGTTTCTGTTGCCTGCCTCCTCCCCTTCTACTTGAAGTTCTTTGAGTTTCACTTGGTTTCCCTCTGAGCCACACACAGGTAGTTACAGGATTTTTTCTTCTCTGGACAAGCTGTTCCCAAATTGTGAAGTTGTAAACAAGGCCATGTCAAAGGGTGAAGTGACAAAGGAAGTGAATGCTTGTAAGAAACACCAGGAAAAGCAGTAACAGCGGGTAAAAACAGAGTTGTGACTCCTGAATTCTAGTCCAGTACATAGGAAAATGTAAATTTTCTGCGGCAGTTGGCTTGTTTTGCAAAGATGAATGGTATTCATTGATTTTTGTACATAGGTGAAAATGAACTTGAAGTCATGCAATAAAATAAATTAACAGGAGACAAGCTGAAGTAAGAAAAATGATCATGAAGTGAGTTACCATCAGTGCAGGGGTTGTTCAAGCAATTCACTGGATTATAGTAATTATTTCAAAGAGAATTCCAACTTAACGGTGACAGTAGTTGAAGGCTAGTTACCAAAGCAGAATGACACTTTAAAAAACCTCAGATCCTGATGATGTGCCATGGAAATGGCTTGATACTGTGTTAGTATAAAAACTGTTTTAAAGCTTCTTCTCTTAAGAGAAGTTTTCACCGTTGTTTGATAAAAATCTGTTTTGGTTTAGCCTACAGATGTGTTTATGTAACAGATCCCTTATATTAGCTTGTAAAACCTTTCATTGTAGTCTTGCATTGTGCACTTCCAGCCCTGGAATGAGCTCATTATTTTACTGGATACCTCTTCCACCAAGGGCACTGGTGCATTTATGTAGGGAAGGTCTGTTGTAGAAAAATAAGAGATATGGTTATTTAATTCAGCTCTGGGGTTTTTTATGCTTCATCTCCATCTCCTCACAAACTAAATTATCATGTACTGCTTGTGCATTGCCAAGTGCACTTTGTAAGTGTGTATGCAAAAGGATGAGGATCTTGCACAAAGAGTTTTTTAACAATATTTTATTGCTTGAGACACTGTTTGTTTAGACCCTTGGGGACCTTGAATAAACAATAAGGTTTCACTGTAAGGGTGCTAGACAGATGATCTATTTGCATTTTCTTTTATGTTCTTGCAAATGTCTGTAAAACTGTCAGATTGAAGGAGCCAGTTTATCAGTGAAAGGATAAGGAAGAGATAAGTCAGTTTAGTTCCACATGTTTGAAGTAGCTACTGAACTTACCCACATGTGTGTTGTGGATGAAAATATGCTACTGAAGTATTTTCATTTTTTCTCTAAAAGCAGAAAAAAGGTGTAATAAAAAGCTACCCCTGAGTTAAATAAAGTAAAAAATGTACCTTCACAAAACAAAATCTGCATGCAAAAATCACTATGCCTAATCCTATTGAAAGAACCCTGAAATTCTCTGCTGGGATAAATCTGAGATTCACCCCTTTTAGTGAAAAAATATCTGAGTTTGGAATGTGGTTTTAGGTGTTGATAAGCATGAAGAAATTCAGACCATAAATATCCTTATGTAATCTTCAAAAAGAATATCAGTTTATATAGATGGCTCCCTTATGCTTTGCTAAATTAAAATTATCAGTGCTTTTTCTGCTATGTGTATTTTAAAAAGTTGGTATTTACTTAAAATTTCACAGTGTTTTACATTTGTACCTAATCTGTTTTGTGCAGGTTTTTTATATATCTTAAAGAAAAAATAATCATGTCCTGTGCTGTCAGTGATTTCCTTTACCTCTCACTCAAAGTATTTTTACCAGTTTTGTTGACAAAATGGAAAACTTAAAAAGCCCCAACCCATCCCAACAAAATAAACAAACAACAATAAAGCCAAGTTACCCTAGGCTGAGAGTATGTTTCTTTACTAGCCTCATGATGGCTATTAAGCCCTCTCATTGTACTTGCAGATGTTTCCTTTGATTTTATTTTTTCCCTAATTTTTTCCTTCAGTTATTTTGCTGACAGCCCAAATACTCCCCAGAATTATTTTTGTCTTGTTTAATTTAAAAAATCATGCCGTTGTGCTTCACTGTTAAGTCTTATTTCCTCCTGATAGTCTTTGCTTTAATAGAGTAGGAATTTGGTTGTGTATAGTATTGACTATATAACCATACCCAGTGAGTAGTGGATTACTGGTGTCAGATTTTAGATGTGGTGAAACACATGTGAGCATTTCTTTATCAAGACATGCTGCTTCCACTGCCTGTATGTTGAGGACTGTCTTGTTTAGAAGGCTTTGTGTGCCATTTCGGTTTGGTACTGTGTTGGACTACCCAGATCAGTGTGCTGGTTTCCATTTGTGGGTAGTGTGAGCCTATAAATCACCTCTTGGACTTCGGAGTATTTTCAAGTTAGAGGGACTTGTTAAATGAGAATAGGGATGTTGGGCTTTGGGGAGAAAGCTGGGTGTTCTAGTCAAATTATTTAAATAGAAAAATTCTCATGACAAATGACATCGTAGTTTTAAAGTCTTGATAAATAATTAAAAGGGAAAGAAACTTGACAGCTACAAAATTATCTGACAAACCATTGAATCATGTGGCTTTGTTGCCTTATGTAGGCTTTGTTTTTCTGTGCAGGAGGTTGTGTTCTAATTTTCAGCACATCATTTGACAGATTTTTTGTTGGGAGTAGCCAAAATACTTTTTAGTTGTTTGACTAAACTAGCTGTTGAAAAAATGGAATTTTATCCATGAAAATACTGAGAACTTTTACAAAATCTTGCCATCACCTTGAAACTTACAGAAATATATATTTGTTTAGTCTTTATTAGAAAAATTATGCAGGATACAGTGCCCAGAAGATTCACATTTCATTTTGCTTTCAGCTAACACTTTGTTCACCACTTTCTTATCCTTCATTCTGTATGACCCACTCACTTTCATTCTGATTCTATCATACCTATACAGCAGTCAGCATAAAAGCTTCAGGTTGAATTTATGTAAAACACAAATGAATCACATTCACAAAGATATCTCCTATCTCTGAAGAAAGGAAAAGAAATGAGAGCAAAACTTTTCATGGTTATGATACTCTAATTTATTTTCTTAGTTCCTGTGCTGCCTTTGAAACAAGATTGGAGAAAACTGCCTTCTCTGGATAGAAAAACAAAATCTCTCACCCACCAGAAACCCTTGATATTTTCTGGAGGAAGTTCTGTGTTGCCAGAGTTTTGGAGCAGAAGTTTGAAATTTGATGGGAGAAATAAATTCACTATCTCAGGGATCTATCTTAGCCATCTCTTTCTAAATCTGTTTCACTTGAGTCGAGTTGAAAATCTTTGAAAAGTTTCAGTTGACACATTTTGGTAGATAGTTTCAAGATCTCAGCAGCTCATTTCCAGACAGGTTGCATTGAACTGAATTAACCAACTCCATTGTAGGTGGGGCCATCAGGAATTTTTCTATAGTTACAGCTCTAAGAAGGGTAACTTCTTTGCTAAGATAGGTGTGAGAACTAAAATGATTGGACTCTTTTTTTTCAGGCTTTTTTCCCTTTTCTTTTTCCCCCCCCTCCTTTCCAGCAGCATAAAAATCTGTAACTGGCAAGGTGAGAGGAAAGAGAATAGGACAGGGTCTCGGGGTGGAAAGAGATAGGATTGCAGATGGACTAGGAGCAGTCATGCTCCTGGGAAATGCACAGAAACCTGTCTGCTAAGATTCATTCCTCTCTATAGCTTGGAATGCAGTGTAAGATTTGTGAGTCACCATTCCTATCCTGGCAGAAAATATCTGTGAAGTCTCTGGCTGTCTGGCTTGCCCCCTGTTCATCACTGCTAATACCAATCCATACTGCAGTATGGGGAGGTTGTATTTCTCTATGTACTGAGCAGCAGAATTTAATATTTACAGATTCCTCCTGTGCTGATGAGAGCCATGTAGTGTCAATTTGACATAACACAACTGCTTTTTTTTCTGTAAGTGTAGGATACATAAATGACCCAGTCTTCCCTATCAGCCTTTGAATAATTGATGTGGCAAAGTTAATAACTCATAAATGAGGTTATACCACTGCCATCATGCTAATGACACCAGCAGTGCAATGGAAAATTTTATCATAGCTGCCTCTGTCAGAGTCTCAGATTTGCAAAAATTTAAGCCTGGCTGTTGAAAATACCCACTCATTTTTTTCTGCATGATTTTGACACCAATATATATTTTAATTTCAGACAAAAATATTAAGGGTTTTCTGTGCAAGTTACTTGAAATTAGGTGAACACTAACCAAAATAGATGGTTTTAAAACATTACCATTTGGCTGTATATAATTATATATTAGTATTATTATCTGTATTAGCATATTATAGCCATATTAAAGGTATAAAACATTGTTTGTATTCATTTGTAGGGTTGTAAGTGTTACTAGATTTGTTCAGAGAAGTCCTGTTTTATAAGACCAGAAGGAATCACTGCAGCCTAATCTGACTTCATTCACAAAACAAACTACAATGCTTCCTTGAATTAATTTCTGTATGTGCTAAAGCAACATTTAAAAAACTTGCCATGGCATTCCTGATAAATATGAATTCAAGTAATTAGGGCTTCTATGGAAAAAAAATATTTGAGGTACAAAGTGGTGAATGGAGTTCACCTAGTCCTCACACTTGAAAACCGTGGTTTCTGAGAACTTAAAGCTTTAGTTTCTGGTCTGCTTTTCTAATCCCTGGAATGTTTTCTTATATAATTTGTTTATTATTACTTTCTCTTGTAGGAAGGGGATCATCTAATTCAAAATTGCCATCTGTTCCTGCAGTTTCTTCAGTGCCTGAGGATTCTGCCTCCAAAATGAGGTAACTTCTCCAATTGATCTGAACAGCTGTGTTGCAGCTCATGTTATTGATATTACAATTGGTATTCTGATACCACATAACATAAGAATGTCTTTTGCTGATTTTCAATAACTAATGAAGGTTTGGGAAAATACTGAGTGTTGGATTAATTCCTTCTTATACATGTATATCACTTAAGCATTGTCAAAATCTATATTCCTTTTTACAAAATTCCAGTAACTTCCTTCTTTTATTGCTAATCACATGTATTTCTTTACTAGCATTACCGACAGGCTTGAGCATGCTTTGGAAAAAGCTGCCCCACTGCTGAGAGAGATTTTTGTGGATTTTGCTCCCTTTCTTTCTCGGACTCTTTTGGGCAGCCATGGGCAGGAGTTGCTGATAGAAGGTACAAGTAAGTTTCCATTTAAAAAAGGGGGGGGGTTGTGTTCTTTGTTGCCTTGGAGAATGAAAATTTCTTTATTTAGGAACTTTCTTCTTGACTTCCCAAACAGTGCTGTCCACTGGATTTCACTGCCTCTTGTTTCTTCTGTCTTTAACCTTCTGAGGTCATTGTCACTGACTCCTCATCTTTGCCGTCT
Source organism: Ammospiza nelsoni (assembly GCF_027579445.1). Classification (NCBI taxonomy): domain Eukaryota; kingdom Metazoa; phylum Chordata; class Aves; order Passeriformes; family Passerellidae; genus Ammospiza; species Ammospiza nelsoni. The sequence continues at coordinate 53,027,427 of NC_080636.1, forward strand.
CTGCTACCTCTTTGTGTCCATCTTCCTTTGTTTTCCAACTCTCCTGGCCATTTGTCCCTTAGAAGCTGTTGTATAAAATGTGTTTTGAGAGCTTTAAGAGAAATTTTGGTGTCAAGGTCAACTCTTTGATACACAGTAAAGTGTATAGTGTAGCGAGTTGGGTATACAAGACCTGTCACTTTTACTGGGGTGTTGGAACTGGAGTGTTCTTGAGAACTATGTCAGTGGAGTGTGTTCTGCTGTCTCTCTCACACGTGAGTCTGCTCCTGGCTTTTTGGTTTCTTATTGGAAGGGAGTCATACAGGTAAGAGGAATCCTTGTCAGTATGGAGGAGGATTCTCCTGCACATCTGAGAAGATGGGGATTCCTGTGCACAGCCGTGATCATGGCTCTTCCTGGTGGAAGATTGGCATGACATGGTCGAGATTGACATGATGACGTTTTCTTTCTACTGGTGGGTTTCTCTCTGCTTAAAAACGAGGCTCAGTTCTGCAATGCAGACATTAATGTCCTCAATTTAAAAAATTGTGTATATTGGAAAACTGAATTTAGCAGTGCAACACCAATTTTTCAATTTTCTCAAAATTTGACTGTGTCACATGAATTGCTTTTTCCACTGCTTTTCAGAGTGAAATTTTCAGGTTTTGTCCTGTTGAAGATGTGACAAGAAGAGCCTGTTGCAGCTTCCAGTGATAGGTGCACTCGTGATAGAGTCCCTTGGTTGCTTAACTTGAGCTATGTTTGCACTGACAGATCTACTTTCTTCCTAGGGAATTAAAGTTCTTTTAAAAACATTTTTGAAACTACTTGTTTCTTGGATTAGGACAGTCATCCTGTTTGAAGGGCTGAATATGAGCATTGTCAGAAACACAATTAGAGTATCAAATACTGCTAAGTGTTTCACTGAGGACTGCTGATATCAAAATTGAGACTTCATTACATTTCACAAATTAAAGTTCTTTAGTTTGGGAGTTTAGCTTGCTTACCATTTGAGGTAAGAAGAAATGGAAGGAAGAAATGTATGAATTACTTTCTTTGAGACTCGAAAAGATGGGATTCTACTTTTGTTTATGCATTTGGGCATCATTTTAGCTGATAAACATTTTAATAGAAGCTGCCTTGTGAACAAATTTATTTCATTCATTTAATAAGAAGAACCAGAAAAGCAGTTTTTCTCAAAGCTTTATTTTTGAAGATAAAAGAGAATCTGGTTCAAAGTATTTTGATTGTAATATAGTTACATAGATGGATAGGTGAGTATTGCATAAATTGGATGAGCAAAGAAAAAGCAAGATAATCACTGGCAGTGTATGAACCGTCTGGACAAAAATGAACACATGAAACCAATTTTTGATTCTAAACCCCAGTTATAGACAAACCTAACCCAAAATGCGAACACAAATAATAATACTCAAATTAGTTTGTAAAAAACTGAAAATATATAATAGGTTACTGCTTGCACTTCTGCTTAGGTTTAGTGTGGGGTTAAGGGTCAAAGTACTAATAAGAGTGTTTGGGATGTCTGCTGCCATGAAACAAAATGGAAACTTGATTGATAGCTGGGGGCTGAAAGGAGAACGCGTCATGGAGAAAGCAGAGGTCATAAAGCCATTTCCCTTCTCTGCATATATAATGACCCAATCCTTCGAGAAATAGCAAAATGTAGATACAGTGGATTAATATAACATATGTTAACCACACTTCTGATCATTTTGACATACAAACATTTATGAAACTGAGTAATGGGGGTAAGAATTACCATTAGCTGCTTCTTTTAGATGGAAGGCATGGAATTTATGATTTCCCTCTCACATACGTACTTTTATTTTGTGCTGGTAAAGTACAAAATTGAACTGGAAGGGGCGTGAAAATTTCAGCTTTCTTTTGTTTGTCAAATCTATTGCACTTCAAAACAGTTTGTGTTAATAGCTTGTACCATAAGAACATGCATTTATGTATAATTTTTTTCCTTTTGTAGGTCTTGTGTGCATGAAATCGAGCAGTTCAGTTGTGGAGCTGGTGATGCTCCTTTGCTCTCAGGTGAGGTTTAAGTAATAATGTCTGAAATTGATCTCTCTGAACACAATGGAAATTATAGATAAAATTTTACTCTAAATTTTACTTTTAATTTAGCTTCATGTGTAATAGGTTAAAAGATAATGTACAAAGCCTTTTGATTAAAAAAAATAGTAATTCTGTCTATTCAAGTGGGTTTTTTTTTCCTTGCTATTGAGCATTTACATAACCTTGAAGATGGTGTGCCTACATAATTCTGTGCTGTCATTTTTGTAAGATAAGATAGGATCAATATAATCTTAAAGTTAAAGAAACTGATTGATTCCTGCACCTTGACATGCTGAATCCTCTGGGATAAATAGAATTTTTCCTGTTGTGTAGAGGTTATGAAATGAGTGATAAATACTTTTAAAACCCTGTCATTCCTAATTGATTTGACAAGTACTAAGGATTTGAGAAAAATTTAAGAAAGCAACCCTGGTTGTCATCAGTTTGGGACATTCTACATTCCTAAAGGCAAACTGATTTTAGATATGTAAGAACTTGAGAGCTGCCTGTTTCTGTGGTTCAAAAAACAGAGCCTAAGGAACTTTCTTAAAATTATGTATGCTTTATTAATTGGATTTTTTGGGGGGTTTCTTGCCCTTTTTTTTTTTTTTTTGTAATTAAATGGAAGAACTGTTTTTATTGAGCCTTTCTTTTGGTGCCTTAAAATTATACCTTTCTGGTAGTAAATTCCCCTACTTAAAACTTTAAAATAGCCTTTTTTAATGGGAATGGTATTGGTCTAGAGGTCAAGGGTTCTGACCCATTTCAGAACCTTTGACCTTCATTTACAACCCCTATGGTTTGCTTGCCTGACGAATAAGGATAATGCAAAATTAATGTTTCTTCACATCGATTTATTCGTTTTAGTGCCTATATTGCCAAATTTATTTAGAGTGTGCTGATAGACATTTCATGAATACAAATGAAAGAATCATAGAAGGTTTGAAAAATCGATAGTCTACGTTGTCAATAAAGTGCAATAAGAACAATTACTTCTGGAGATTACACCTAATAGATTTTACAATGAACTCGTGAAGAGTAGTTATGTTTTCCAGTGAGGTTATTATTAATGAATGTAACCAGAACTTTGCTCATCTAGTTTTCCATCTTCCTCAGGAAATATGGTATCATTTTACCCTGAAAGGAATTTAATATTCCTTATGGAACTTTTGGAATTTAGACATTATTTTACATACGGCAGTACTGGAAGTGAACATAGTTCACAACTTCTAGAATATGAACTTGCAGCTGATTTAAATTATAAAAGAATCTTTGCTGCTGAGAAATCTATATAACAAATTATACTGTTCATTCAGGAATATGTTAAAGTAAAAACTAATCAAGTATTAAATATGTGTCTTACAACTGGTATTGCCATTTAGAAAAATTTGTTTTTGGTATCCACGCTACTTGTATCAATAATTAGTGCTTGACCTTTCCCCTTTTTTTGGGTAAGGTAATCTAATCTTTCTTAAAATCATGTTGTGCTCTGTACTGTACGTCACTTGTTTGGTTTTGGGAAGTGGAAAGGATAAGGAATAAATGACGTGCTCTAATGCACCTATTTGTCATATGTGTCACAATGCCACTTAATGCTAATCTAATCAAATTGAAGCTACCGTGATTGCTTGGCAGTGCAAGTTGCACAGGCTGAGGTGCTTCTTTGTGGAGTAGTGGAAATAAACCAATAAAGTCACAAAGACCTCAAAGTCTTTTTAAACTTACATAGCAGCTGTAATTTTTGGCAGAATATGAAAAATGATGTGAGAAATGAATCTAAAATTAGCTCCAGATGTATACAGATTGTTCTGGGGTGATAATTACATTTTTTGCTTTGAATTTTCCTAATTCAAAGAGGTCAGCATGGCAATCACAGAAGTGATTTATTTTGTTAAGAAGTGAACTGTCTTTTGCTACATGAAAGCTTGAGAGATATGAAATTGAATTTCAAGCCGACATTTTACAGATACTGGGAGGAGATGGGGTTGAGCTTGATTGATTTTTTTCCTGTTTTTTCCCCTTCTTTTTATTTTCTTTTTTTCCCCTGCAAGATAGGGTGGGAAATGAAGTGATATCCTTTTGCTAAAATTTTAATTAATTTTTAAGAGGAGATGGAGAGGTTGCAGTGCCAAAGATCAAAAGATCAGGTCAAAAACCAGTTTTTAATCACATAAATAATGTGGCATAGTTATGAAGTAAGTATCTGCAAATTTGATTTAAAACTTCACAAATTTGTCAGCCATCGTTTTATGAAATTGAAAGATGGCTCTGATTAATCTTTGGTGTTTTTTATGATAACATCTTCTCAAAATTAATTTTAAACATTGTAGATACGATGTAAATACTTGGATTGTTTTTCTGAAGCACCTGACATTTTTCTGATGTTCATTTAGATCTGTGGCTGAATTATATTTCTCTTCTGCAGAAGTGAAAAATGGAATAATAATATCCTACGATGTTTTTTTCATAAAATTTTGAAAATACAGCCCTTTAATGGGTGAAGTAATTTTTAAAAAAATTCAAGATGTACAATTCCCTGAAACTATTTGTGACACCTGGTTAATTTCTTTTGTCGTTTAAAACTCATATATTTAGGCATATTGAAAAAGACCCTTATTTCATGTTTTTGTGTTTGCATGTTGATATATTGATTTCTGTTTAACACAAGGTAAAAAGAGAAACAGGTGGTTTGAGACACAGACAAAAGGCTTTTTCTAAGACAAAAACAGTTGTATCTTTTGATAGACACACTACATTTTGAGACATGTCTGTGTGTGTGTACTTACATTTCTATAAATCTATCAAAACATAAAGAATCCTTCATTTAATATTACTGCAAAGTGTTCCTGCTTATTTGACATTAATATCATTTTTGAAGGAATTGACGTTGCATTCAAGGCCACTTTATAAAAGCGTAGTGTTGCTCATCCTAATTCAGTCTGACACACATTCCAATAACACTACCTCCCTTCTAGGGTTTAAAGCTAAATTTATGGCTGAGCATTGTGAAGTGCATCATTTAAAAATGGTTTCAACCCAAAACATCTAATAAATAAATAATGTGTATGGCTACTCAGTAGCAGACTTTCCAGACTAGAAATCATTCCATCGGATACTCAACAGTCCACTATCGGAGAGGGCTGTCAGATAAATCTTACAGTAGCTGCATTCATGTCCTGTAAATCACATGTTATTGTCTGAGCCTTCTGCCAGGTCATCTATTCTTTTCCCATTTATCAGAAATGCATACAGTACAGTGAACCTGGAAGCACCATCTCGTCTGGCCTGGCATCCTGTCGGCGTAATTAAACCAGCCCAAAGAGAGAAGTTCTCTTTCTGTTCTCCCATCTTAAATGAGTGGCATTACGATGTTGGAGGTGCTCACATGCAGGTGTGAGTCAAGACTTCTTCTCAGGGAGACTGATGTCACCCCTGAAGAAACCATTTTCATCTAGAAGGGCTCTCTCTCTCTGTGCCTAAAGCTCAAAGCAGCATAGATGAATTGAGTGCATGTCCATAAAGCATAAGTGCTACTGTGCTTCCTTTCCTTTGTCAGATATTTTCTTGAAATACATGACTGTGTAGAAATACATGAGTTTAGACTGTGGTCTTCCCTCCTCTCTCATGAAGGGATTAAAAATATTTATCTCTTGCTCACATGCATGAAGCATTTGTCTGATTATTGTAGCTCCAAGGTAAAAAGGTACAAAATAGGTGAGACAGGTTCTGTAATTTTCCTTGATGCCTTTGGATTTACAGAATTTCTGTGACCTGAAATTGACCTTCAGTCAATTGACTGAATTGTCAGTGGAGTTTGTGTTGGAGAACTAATTAGGTGGCTCTTCCCAGATTCATCTTCTACTTAAGAGCATTTTTCTACTGTGTCTAAATGTTCTAGACTGCAAAATAAACTTACTCTATCTAATTCAACACTGTTCAGCTCTTGGATAGTTTTCTAAAATTGATGGAATGCCACCCAATCTATTTAAGAGGTTACAACTGAATATGAATGAATACTGCAACAAACTTGTATGATCCCTCCACCACCACTGCCCACACATGCACCCTGTGTGCTTGTTCAAGGTGTTCTGATTCTTGGTTCCTCTTTCCTCTATCCAGTGTTTTTAAAAAAGGACTAAAGACACATTCTTGGTAGCTGATACTGTATGTAAAACCAAGACCAACATTTCAGTCCATTTAATGGCTGAATATTTTATCTTCTGAAAATAATAATATGATATATTGCAATATAACTGCATAACCATAACTGTTAGATGTATAGTGGACCTTGATAAAGTATTACTTCCATGGGGAGATGGAAGAGGGAAGCAGAAACCCTAATGCTCCAAATATTTTTCATGTGCAGAGATAGCATTTCCTCATATTGCCCAGTGAAATATAATCATGGTTGAACATGTCATGTGCAGCTCTGACAGTTTTTGAAGGTTTACATGTGCATTTATAAAAATATGGCAGAGGCTGATTAGTAGTATTAAGACAGAAAAAAATTACACTGTAAAAGTTGGTCTTACTGCCCTTATAGGCAAAGGTCTTCAGCTTGCTTTCATTTTTCTTTTTCTTTTTTCATGTCTAACTTGTCACTGGTTAAGAGGTGATATTTTTGTCACAGGTATTTCTTTAGATGATACTTCATATTCTACCAAATCCCTTTGCTGGTAGATTCTGGGGCTCATAAAGAAGTCAGCGTGCATCCCTTTTTCAGCAGATTTTTTCCATGGCCTCCTTTGTCTTCCACCCCATTGCTTAAGTGTTTGTGGAATGCAGTGGGATCTTCAGGCTTTTATGAGTATCCTCTGCTCAGAAAAATAACTTTGCATCAATGATCCAAGTTCATTACCTCAGGAGTGGATTTCTGCAGTGTGTTCTAAATTGTGGCAAGCCTTTGAATTGCTTGGAGATTTTAGTTGATGTAGAATATGGCAGGTTTTCAGTGTTGGTTTAGAGAACACATTATGCTGATGCTCTTGATCTGCACTGGTTCCTAATTTACTTTTAAGTGCAATTTGATGTGATGGATAACTGCAGTGATTGCTATGAAGTTTTAATTGAATTGACTATGGGTTATCTAAAGACCAATGTCACTGTGATACCATGGCAGCTGAACTCAGCAGATTCATGGAATCTCTTTAGCAATATCCTGGTTGAGATATGAAGAGAATAAATGCTGTTGGAATACTTTTTATGTGCCTCAAATATTCGATGATCATGTTTTAGTCACAAGAGTGTTCTTCCATCTAATCACTTTGTTATAACAGCTGAAAATAAGTTTTAAAAGAATTTGCTAATCCTTTAGATATGTGGTCAAAAAAATATATATATGTGTGTGCTTTGGCATAAAGGGTAGATTTTGTAGGGATTTTGTAAGCTGTCAGGTAATTTTTTTATCAGCTGTAATGCATGCTCTAATTTCCTTTTAAAAGCCATTTAGAAGATATCAGGAGTGGAAAGGTTTTCTTTTTATACAGTGTGAACTTCTGCCAATAGGATCTTACTCTGAATCAAAGATTAATGCAGCTGTACTTGAGTTAAAAAGCTTCAGTGATAGATTGCTTTTATGATAAAATGATAAGAAACATAGCTTTATCAGGCAAATGAAAATGATTTAGATCTTAACACACAAAAATTGAAAAAAGAACTTACCAATGTCTAAATTGAGAAATTTAGGGAAAGATTTTGCATGAATCCTGCCCATAGGTGTTTGCCTTGTGCTTTATATTACTAACTTTCCATGAAATGTTGTGCTAGAAACTTTATAATGCACTTTAGTCTTATTTTTTTTAATATTTTAAAATTATTTTTAAATTTTATTGCTTTTGCTCATTTGAAGTATTTGAAGATTGGAAGAATATTTGCTAACCCAGCTTTTTGTAGAGATGAGGTGACTGTGGAAGGGAGAATATTCAAGATCATCTTACTCTGCTGTGGACTATCTACATTCTTAAGCTGCTTGGATCTGCTTCATACCAAGTGGATTTAGGCACATTAATAAAACTGTAAATCCTAACGTTTGAAAACATAAGATTGCCAAGCATGTTAATGATTGTTATGCAAACAGCAGTAGTGATGTTTCTAGTGTAATTGTAACAAATACTACATGATCTTTGTACCTGGAAAACAACATTGAAGCTCTTTGTCCTAACCTTTTTTTGGGATGCAGCTAGATAGAAAGTAATTGGGAAATATCTGTTGAGCTTTATGTATAGTGTTACTTCTGATATTTTCAGTGAAAAGACTTTACATTATAAACTGTTTTCTCATCAAAAATTCTTTTTCCCCTGCAATGTGTGTTTTAATCTGCAGAGGAAGGGAAGCCAGGGAGAGGAAAAGGTAGATCTCACAGTGGCCAGGGGCCATGCTATCGAAGTATTCTCCTGGAGCAGAAGAGATTTAAGTTCAATTAATGTTTTGGGTAACAATTATTATCACCAGGTAAAATCATCTGTCTGAAAAGTTTCAACAAATCCTCACAAAGTAGCTAATAGTCCAGGAGCTTAAGGGCATTCAGCAGTCATGTAGAAGAGTGCAGTTTTGAAACAAATTAGGCTCTCTCAATTTGGAAAAGCAACATTGTGATTCATCTGTTTGCCCTCAGTTGCCATTTCCTTTTATTTGTTGTGATACAAGATTTCTGCATTCTCCTGCGTTGCAAGACACTTGATATACACACAGTGAGCTGTTTGGCTAGTGGTCAGTGGGATTAACTTGGGAGAATGTGAGTGAAAGTCCTGGAAGGTGTGGGTGGGCACTGGCTGTGGAATCCAGACTCCTTAAATGTGGTCCTTTGGTGCTTGGATTTCAGATTCTGTTGTGTCAGTAAGTCTCCTTCTAACAAAACAGAAGGTTATGTTACCAAATCTGTTCTCCAAAACACCTGGGTTCTGCCTTGCACTGATATATCTGGGGGTTTATGCATAGTGTAACTTCTTCCCTTCCTGAGTGTGAGTTTTTCTTCCATCTCTGAAATATGAGGATTTCAGTTTGGGTGCTGAAAACGTCTATTGACAACTTTCATGCTTGGTATTTGTCACTGAGTGGAGTACTTGGAATAATTACAAATGGATTACATGTGCTGTGGATATTTTGCTACTTGCTTCATTGAACTGTGTTATACATTTCAAGTGTCTGAAACTGAAGATCAGATTGGTAGATAACTGTCTGAAGTGCAAATCTGATAAGATTGAAATAAATGGAAACAGCTGGGAAAACCTTTCCTTTGAACTGGAGAATGTTGAAATTACATTTAAATCAGCTGCATATATTTTTTGTTATTTGACTTAAGCAATATGTAGATTTTTTCTCTCCAGAACTAGATTATTGTAATATTTTCTATGTGAAACCCCATGATAATGCAAAGCCTGTCTGTAAGAACTTCATTCCCACTCTGATTTCCTGTTGCTTTCTAAATTGTTTGAGAGTTTAATTGCCTGTTGAGTTCCATGGAATTGCTTGGAGAGCACCCTAGTATGTTTAGGTAGGAGTTTCTTTCAAACTCCTGTTCTTAAAATTGCTAAGGTTCAGACATCACTACCCTTGAGATCTGCTTGAAATCTGTTTTTTCTCTTAGGTGTAATTGCTGGCTTCAGGAATATTGTGCTTTTAGTATGGATTATAGATAGGTTATTTAAAATGTCTGTTCAACAGTGGCTAAATTTTAAAAACATTGTTGTGATAGACTCATGCAAGAAACAATATGCCATGAATGAATGGATTTATACTGACAGTTTGCTTAGTAATAGAAATCAAAGAAGTTTTAAACTTTGTTTTTGCCTTAAGCATGAAAATAGGTTGGATGTATTGAGAATTTTTCGCCAATACTGCACAAATAATAAGTGACCTATTCTTGACTTAGTGATGCAAGAAGCACTTGGTAGTTGTATCCTGACAGGTGGTGGTCTCAGTAAAAATGTGTTTGCTTTATATCTCTATATCTTTCCATTATACTTGCTCTAGGAGGATGTTTTAAGGGTTTACTCATTCTCCAATTTGGAGATTAAATGTACAATGTGAGATGTTAAGATGAACAAACACTTGTGTTTTTTGGTTTATGCTACACATCTGCTTTCTGGGAAGGAATTTTGAGCTTTGTAGTTTTGAGGTATGAAAAAAAGTCAAGATGGGTTCTATATATTACACTAAGAAAGTGTATAGAGAGGTACAAGTATACAGGTGTAGTAAAACTGTGACATTTTTGTTTGGAGTGAAGAGAAGCATTGTTTCATGGAATTCTGGTTGGAGGATTCAATATGTCTTGCAGGCTTTTGGTAGAGAAATGGATAAAAGATAGGGTTACAAACCACAAAATGATTCTTTGAAATAGTTTGCCACACTGGAGTGTAGAGAGATGAACTTTCTGAAGTTGTTCTTACTGAAACAGAATTCTGTGGCAGAAGTGAGGATTTTTCCTCCCTGATTTTCTTTTTTAAAGTACAATCTTTAGTGATTCTGTAGACTTCCCATATATTATAAGCTCATATGAAGAAAAACTCTCATGAGTTAAAAATTATTTGCATTTGCTGAGAAATTCAGGACATGCTGTTGGTGTGAATTTAATGGAAAACACACCCTCTACAGTTAGAAATATTAGCCCTTAAAGCTGTGTTGCTGAGAGTTTGATTGATTAATGTATACGTTTTTATGTCCAGGGAGGAGAGTGGATTGTCTAATGTGAATCTTGGGAGTGGGATAGGGCAACAGGACAGCTTAATTTCCATTAATGTACAGTGCTGCAGATGTTCAAAACTGAGGGAACATAATTTAGCTGCAGAAGCAAGACTTTTCTGAAGAAAAAAGGCATCCTGTTGCTTCACCAGCACACTAGGACTTAAAAAAACACCACCATTTAAGGTGAGTTTTGTGCAGCAAGAGCACACCCTGTGGCTTGGCAGTCTAGTCAGAAGGATGATACCACGCTGGCTTTATAACTAGATCTTTGAACAATATTCTCAGGGGTGGTAAATGCAAAACAAAGTAATATCAACTGGCACTTAATTCTGTGAGCTCCCTGCTGGTGGGGCTCTGCACTGAAATGGAACTCTTCCTGACAGGAAGTCAGCCGCGAAGTGTGGAGACCTCTGAAAATAAAGTGTGCTTTAATTTGACACCCTGCTGTTTTACAGCCAGTCTGTTTAATTTGAGACTATGGAAAGAGGGTTAGTGCAGGGGAGGGGTAGGAGATTATGGAAAGTTCAGTGAGCAGCAATGTTTCTTGTTGATATAATACTAATTACAAATATGGGAACTTTGTTGTTTGTGTTAATAAACCAAATAATGTGTGTCTGTTTCCAGGCAGAACTGCTTGGGGAACTCAGGATTTGTGCTGTTTACTGGAAGTTCTACCCAGAGAAACTTTGTGGAGTGGTGTTGTTCAGTTTCTTGTCTGACTTGCACTCTTACTTATATGCATCTCTGCTTTTTGCCTGTTTGTGCAACTGGGGAAAGTTTTGTCTTGTCGGGGATTGTTGGCAATGCACTAATTTTTTCATGAGTATTTTGTGGTAACTTAAGTGATAAAAACTCATAATTTAGATTATACAGCAATCATGATATTGAGGTCTATAAAGTATTAGATCCTAGTTCAGAGTCAATTTTGATACAGAAGAAAAAGCTGGATTTTCCAGTGCTCTTTGAATAGTTCTGCATACATTTATTTCTATTTCTACCTGAAACCAAGATGGATATATTTTTCTTTTGGTAAATCTGCTTGGTGAGTGCAGGTAAGGATTTGCAGTGAAAGGAGCAAAAAATTATTATTTATCATGTTTATTGTGGTGACAGATGATAATAGAGACCTTTGTTGCAACATGTTTTATATATATTATGTTTTAGGGTAAATAAAGACAATATATCTAGGATGAGGAAGGGAACAGAGTATGCAAGTGGAGAGTAATGGGAAAGGTAGTAGTTTTTCTGCCTTTTTAAAAAAAATTGATTTAGCCTAATTTTCTCTAAATCTTTTAAGAAAAGATCTGCGTTAGGATAGGATTGTTTTAGGGAATTTCAAGGGACAAGTTGGGACATCCTGTGTTATGAGTGAAGAGGTGGGATTGGTTTAGATACTTGAATTTCATTCCCTCAAAGTACAATGATAGCAAGAATCATGTTCATCATGTGCATGCATTCATTATGAGAGTTAACATAAAAACCAAACTACATTTGGGGAAAAGTGTGATACCAGAATCATGGAATCATAGAAGGTTTGGGTTGGAAGGATCCTTAAAGATCAATATTTCCAACCTCCCTGGTGTATAAAGGGGCTTATGGTTCCAAAACCAGTGTTGTATTTCTTTATTAGGTAAATTTATTGCTGTTATTTCTTGGTGATGATGAATGTTGCTATCAGTGGGACCAGTCCAGCCCTACTGGTGCTGCTGTACAGCACTGAGTTTGCTGTGATTTTTCTCAGTTTTGTAATTTGTAGTCTACCTTGAAAGGCATTTTCCTTCCTGTTCAGTGGTTTTACAAAATCTCAAATTCCAATCACAGTTAAACAAAAAAGTACTGAAATCAGGGGTCAGTTGTGTTATACTCCTGCTATTCCTTAATTTGTTTGCCTTTGTTCATGAAAATGATGCTGGCACTGCAACTTAATTATTTGGATCTTTTCCCTTTGTTCATCTTATATTGTTGCTTTTCTTCAAGTCTGTTTTTCTGTTTCATCTCCTTTGACTTAAGAGTTTTGTGCTTCCCATTGCTGCCTATTTACAGAACTGCTTGGTACTTGAATTTCTCGAGTAATTTTTAAGATTCCTGTTCATATTCTTTCTGAAACTGGTCTTTCATCTTGGCATTGAAAATAGCCTATGGTTAAAGAACCTGGAGAGGAAACTGCAGTGGAGAAGGTTTGCTGCTAGATGAACTCAAACCTGACCCCTAATTTTGTTTCATGGGGTGTCATGGCAACAGCCTGCTAGTGGGAGAGAGAAAGGGAAAAGCTGCCTGGGGAAATTGCTTCCTCCCTCAGAAACTGGGGACCTGAAAAGCACTCATTCAGTTTTTTCCCTAGTTTTTCATACTTCTTTGAAACTAGATACAAAAATGGAGCTTATGCATTTTGATCAGAGAGATATGCAGCTTTTACGTTGTGAAAATTCTTACTGTTATAATTGTATTTATATGTGATATTTTTATAATTTTGTATGAATTTTGGATTAAGTTAAAGTTTTCTTTTATGGCTGTTTTAAGAATATTTGGTGTTACCATAAATTATGGCAAATTCAGCCTATCTCAAGATTTTTAGTGTGTAGTTTTTAAAGATTGTATATGCTGTAATATTTTATATCTATTTTTTCATAACAATGTATTTTTTAGGATAGATTTATGTCCTTCGTAGAGAAGGCTACAGTTGTCACTTTGAGAGTAATCTCATAGCACAAAAGGCATTGTCTGACAAGCTGACAGTTTTTTCTGTGGTATTTTTACTGAATAATCTACTACTTAAGTATGTAACTCCAGCTCTACATGTGTATAATTTCTTCTCAGAATCTATAAAAGCTTACTGTGACTTGAACTCTAACTTTTAAGTATTGAAATTAAACTCTCATTATAGTTTTAGGCATTTACCACCAACAACATAATACTAGTTTATAGAAAGCTCTGTTTACATGGAATAACCCACATGGTTAAACAGCAGGGGAGTCTTCTGCTTTTAGTTAAAAACCTGCTGTTTCTGTATGGCTTATTTACTACTTCTTTAATTCTTAATGTAGTGTGCTGTGGAATTGAGCATGCAAAAGTCAGCAAAGAGTTCTGGTTTTTGCGTCCAAGGTTATTACTTGCTGTACAATAATAAAGGCACTATTTTATTGGGTTAGTTGTAATTAACTTCAGCACTAGGCATTGATATAAATCATTCCTAATCTGTTTTCTTTACATTTTCATTCTTTTAAACTGGTTTCACATAGCTTCTTTCTGTCATCCTTTTACATGAGGACTAGGGTTGTAATTGCTTTTTTGAATTAGGCACTCGGAAGCTCATGTGCATGTTGGTCCAAGAATTGATTAAGGAGCACTAATGAATTTCATATAGCACTTTAAACAGATTTGTAGTAAATACTCTACCAGTGATCTGTTATTACCTTAGAACTCAATACAGTGTTGTCATGCTGTCCAGCTGGGAAAATATTTCAGTATCAGAAACTTTCATTCGGTTTAATAGTTAAAATAGTAAAGAATTTTGTGCTTATGAATAAAAAAAAAAGGTCATATACCAACTTTTCCCCAGAGTACATTTTATGAAAGGAGTTATCATTATTTGTTTTGGTGTTTGATAAAACAGAGGAAAAATACTGAAACAGTGGTAATTTTCATTTTTCTGCTTAGCCTTAATGTTTGGTACCATGTGGGTCCTGTGCCGTCTGACTTATTAATACATTGTGATTTATTAATACACACATACTGCAGCACGTTTGGCTGTTCCTCAGCAGCATGGATTTGGAACAAGGATTTTGCTTGTTCTTTTCAGTCACCTTTGCAACACTGAATGTGTTTGTTTCTTGAATTCCTTCTGTTTTTTAGGGGTAGATAATCACGCATGCACAATCTCAGCCCACCTGTATGTGTGGTTCATTAGTTTGATATGAGTGTGTTTGGGATATTTTCTCACATTAGTGGGGGTGGTGTTGTACCTTCACTTGAGAAGCTCTCTCATCTAGTCAATTTTTACACAACTTTCTCCTAAAAAACTCGTTAAAATTTTCAATACAAAAACTTCAGTTGTGTACTGTCACCAGCAGATTTTTTGACAAAAAGCAATGTCTTTTTTAATGGAATGCCAGCAGTAAATACTTTTTATTATAACTGGGTGTGCTTGATAGTTTTAAAAGTCTTATAAAAATAATTAGCTCTTTTATAAAGTTCTAATGGTAGCCTTGCAAGTTTCCCCTGAAGCAGTCTCTAATGAACAGGCCTTGATTTTTCCAGTTGGGCTTTCAGATTCCCAGAGGACTTGACTTCAGACCTTGAAGGGCAGCAGCTGCCATTTGTCTTGAGCCCGGCGTTGCCAAGCAGACAGGCCCTGTGCTAATAGGACACATTTGTACAGCCCGAGTACGTGGGACCCCATGGAGCCCTAATGACCATCATCTGTTGAGAGCTTGTAGCTGGCCAGGGTTAGAGTAACTTTTATCACCCTTATTGAAATCAAACCCTCTCTATTGATTAGTGAGGTACTTGGGCTTGTTACAGAGATGCCACGTTAAAGCTTTCATAGAGAAGCCTTTGTTTAAATTTCAGTGAATCCAAGCCTGTTCGATAGTGTTTTTTGGGTGACAAGAGGGTCTGAATTTTTAAGATAGAAGTAAATATTTTTGCAAATTCTCACTTTGTTTCAGGGTTCAGCAACAGTAGTGATGTTCTGTAGAGAAAGGGCCATGAAAATATTTATTGAAATTATTTTTTTTCTTAGCCAGTTTCCTATTGTTCCTTCTTTATCTGTTTATGGTTTTTAAATTTTATTTGAGCATACAGGTATGTCTGTATATATACTGGATAACTATCTAAATTGTGTTCTCATGTTATTTTTATATTAATTTGTGTCACATCTTTGCAAAATGCTCCTCTTTTGTAAGTACTTGGCCTTTGCTAATTTTGATATTAAATTGCTGCATGGTTTCTAGATATGATTTCCTTTTAATCCATGTTGCTTCTAATTTTTTTCAATGGACTTTCATAGATTAAAATAACTGAAGCATGCTTCAACCTTTAAAAGTAATTTATGTTTTCAGAGATTCTGCTTAACATGCAGTCTAACTTTTTTTAATTATGAAGAGCCCAGCTGAGATATAATCTACTTTTCACTATATGTTCTTTATTGCTGAGTTCATTCAAGCCTGTAGTGGATGTGGTGCTGAGAGAGTGCTGACACCAAGTGCAAACACTGCTGAAAAGTTCTTGATAGTTTACTTTAGGCACTTAAAGATTAGTGTATCTCTCTATGAACAAGTTTTTCATGCAGATTTGACCTTTACTCTAGGATATAATATGTCTCTTAGTCATATGTTAACACATTTTCCCACCCTGCTCCTTAGTGCCCCATTCATAGTTGTCAGTACCAAAGTCATCCTTCTCCTTTGTTTCATAACCAAAATAAATTATCAAAACTCCACCAGCTTTATGGGAAGGATAGATTAATGAAGAATTTTCTCTTTTTTGCCTGCTGATGAGTGTTTCCACTGCTAGATATAATCCTTAATTGTAGAATATGTTAAACTCTTTAGAAGGATTTTTTTTCAAGTTTCTGAGAAAAATGAATTTTTAAGGAGTGTGCATGTGTCTATATATGAATGAGAGCAGCAGAGCAGTTTGTTACAGTTGGAAATATAGCAGTTTTCATCTATTGGAAATGTTTTAAATATTCTGTTCAAGATCCATGGTTAATTGCTTAGCCATCAGACTAGTTGATGGGTTGGTGTTGGAAATGTTTGTATATACCTTGAAGAATGTATGCTTTGAGGTATTAAGAGAATTGTAGAATGGTTGGAGTTGAAAATGATCTTAAAGAACATCTAGAGCCAACACCTCTGCCATAATTGTTTAAAATACAATTACATTACTTTATCAAAGGTGTACAGCTGAGGGGGGATATGTTCGTTTGCTGCCTATAGGCAAGCATGTCAAATTCCAAACCAACAAAAATGTGTATCAACAAAATTTTCTTGGTATTTGAGTGATTACAGTTTAGGAATGGTTATATTGGGCTAGATAAAGGCTCCACTTTACTTCTCGTCCTATCTCCAACTATAGACACAAAGACATGCTCAAAAAGACTAAAATGGAACAAGTATAATACTCTTCCACTCTCCAGCAACTTTTGCTGAGGGTATTTCTGAATTGGATGCAGTTTCTGTGTATTTAGCCAATATTAATGTGTTTATTTTTTTTTTATGTGTACTTGTTCTGTTTCCTCTTGATCCTATTGAACTTTTAATCACCATGGTATGCTTTTGGGGATAGATTCTTTACACATTGTGTAAAGAACCAACTGCATTCTTTGTTATGAAGCTGGCTCCTGCTATCTGGTTCTCACAGAAAAAGGCTTTTTGGGTAAATAAGCAGTTCCTGAACTATTTGATCTGAACAAGGATACTCAGAATGGATAGGAAGCCAATAACAAATGGAAAAAAATTGAATTGAAGGGAGAAATTTTTTAAGAACTTCACTTATCTGATCATTCTGTGGGATTAGAGATGTACCTTGTTTTATATGAAAGCAAATATGAGGATGAAATAGTGTGGAAGACTTTTAAATGTATCTGAAGATTGAGATAGCTACACATACACTTGTAGGCACAATGACATAAAATGGGATGTACAAGAACTGAAGCCTGTTTGCTACACTAATCTTGTTGCTGGCTATAGTCTTATCCAGCTTGTGGTATTTTCTGTGTTTTGGTCTTTGGTTATAGTCTAATGCATGCTGTTGGTCTTGGTATTTCCTAGAAAAAAGTAAATGTAGTAATTTGAGTTTTAGTAGAGAATTTGGTGCTGTCCTACAACTGATCATTAGTTAAGGTTAATTAAAAACCCCCACTGTAAAACAGATTAAATAACCCCAGCATTACTCAAATAGGACAACGGGTCATGATATCAACCTCGAGGGAGATGATTAGTTTCTGAAAGGAGGGGTTTAAGACCACTACTGTTTAATGTTTTCATTTAATGACCCTTGTGCACTCAGTAAGACTGTGCTAGTGAAACTTGTTGATGATATAAAATTAAAGCTATAGAGGACTGGGATGTATTTTTGCTCACTTCAGAGCTGAGTTGTATAGAAAGGAAATGTAGTATGTTATTTCATACAAAATTATAATTCAGATCTGGTTTGCAGCACCATTTCAGGAAAGGTTTTAGTCCTTGCCTAGGGTATTCATGGGGCTGTTTATAGTTTCTATTAAGGAAATAGGTGACACAGTAACGAGTTAGGAAATTTCCTTATCAGACAAAGTATTTGAATAAAAAGTGATTTCTTATTTGTGTCCTTGTTATGGTGATTTTTCATTGAAGTTATTTGTGATCGTGTCTATTGCTTCTTGGTTTTCCCCTTGCTTCACTGTTGAGAGTTCAGTGACCAAAAGCATTAGAAGTAGATGATATCTCTTGGTCACTGAACATTTACAGCCACGGGAAATGATGGTCAATTACCTACAGCTTAGAACAGGTATGAAATTATCGACTCAGTTGATCAGCCCTTCCTCAGAAAAGTGCTGAAATGTGTTTCATAGTTATTTAGTTGCATTAGTGGTTGAGTTTGAAGCTTTTAACATGTTTTTTCCCTAATACCTTTGGGAGATGGATAACTAAGATGCTGATATAATAATGCAATATGTATACTGAGTGTAATTGTTTGAGAGTGAACATATACTGTGGGGAAATACTGAATGGATCATGAAAGATGAAGACCATTAGTCTTTTCTTTCAACTATTAAAATAAGCTTTAGGGTGTGTTCAGCTGTGATTTATGAAAATGTTTAGACTAACACCTTCTTTGATGATGTCTGATGTAGAGGAAAATGCTGAAAAGTATCATGATAAATGCACTTTCTTTTCACTTTTGGCAGCCTCCATCTTCACCAATTAAATTTTCAGGTATTGTTGTGAGCTCTTTAAAAAGCAGAACAACAGATGGACAGTGTCATAAATGGAAAAAAATAGTTTGCTTTTTTTGAGTTTTCTCACACTTCAGCCAACAGAATAGTTTCAGTTATCATTATATAAAGCTAAATATTTAGAACCTGATACTACATTTAAAACCTCTTAGAAGGATTATTTGCATGTGTTCTTTCATTTAGAGTATTAGAAACTAAAAGGCTTTTTGTTTTCCACTAGACTACATTTATAATATGTGATGAATAATACATCACGTGTTCCAGTTATTCTGCTTTTAATTCTGACTCCTTGAAAATTGTAATGCATTGTTGCAGCTTAAACATGATGGGCACGATAAACATGATAAGCATGTGTTAGGCCTGGAAAAACAGCTTGAGAAATCAGAGTAATAATTTCTCCCCTGCACTTGAAATTTGCAAATACTTTTTTTTTTTTTTTTTGGCGGGGGCAGAGAGGCAGGATTTAAGTTGTTAATAACAACGTTGTTTCAGTGTGTGTCTGATCAAACCTTTGTCTCACTGACTGAGAGGTAATTCTGCAACACTGAGCACCAAAAAATGCACCCTGACACTGTGTGTTAAAAACCTCCTACATTCAGAAATCTGAAATTTGTTTAAGATGTTTTTCCTGTTTTGAACTTTTTCCCTGCCTTAGCTGATGAGATTTTTTTTAAAATAACCACAATGATAATCATGTAGATAATCAGTAGGATTATTATTTCATAGAACAAAGAGTAAAAAACCAAGGAAGCTGATGTGGAACAGCGCATGAAACTTAAGTATTTGTCTGCTGCAGAATCAGTCTTTTGTATTAGATTAGAGGAGCTGATGAGTTAAATCAAGAGCTGTATTTGTCCTGTTCTATTTGCCCCTGCATTTTCCCCAAAAGATGAGGTACACACTTATTTACTGCTCTAATTTTTAACTAGGTTAACTTGTTCCTATGTGGTCTAAGATTATAAAAATCTATTTTCTGTGTTTGTTAAGTAATTTTGTTTTCTTCTCATCTTTCAAATGAGGATAACAAGCCCCAGTGATAGGTCATCTGAGTTGGTTGCTCACCTGTGTCTCTTATGGGAGCCAGGCAAAACCCACCTACATGTTTAAGAGGTGTAGAGTTTTGCTTAATTCAAGGTTCAGCTGGACTTAAGGAATGTGCAGTGCATGTTCATCTACCATTAGCATTATTTCAGTCTGTTAAAAATGTTTCATTAAAAAAAAACATAATGTATTAATGGTGCAATATTTGGATTGTTAACAGATGTTTTTCAAATGATTAGAGGTGACTATGTGATGCTGAAGTGAGGGTTGTTATTAGGAAATATCCCTACTAGGGTTTAAGCTACAAGAGAAATTTGTGTCTAAGAGATAACCTTTGCCTTAATGTGAAACAGTTTCAGGCACTATCATGGTTCAAAAAGGCAAAAAGCATCCATGAACCAGAGCAAGTTCAGGATTATTGCATGACATAACAAAGGACAAGGATGGAATCCTTTGTGGGATGTTTTTGGATTTTCTTCTCCCATTAATATGATCTTAAGTAAATGATGCTGCCCTGTTCCTTCATGCTGGCATTCATTGCTTCCAGATCTGCACACAATTAATGCTTTGTGTGTTTGCTGAGGGTGCTGTAAGTTGCTAAAGTGGAAAAGAAAGGGTCTTATTTTGTCTCTGAAAATGCCTCTTCCAAGTTCTGTTTTTATACAGCTAGTTTTCTCTTCTGTTTTGTCTTTACCCAGGAGTGGCAAAACTCTATACAGAAGAATGCTGGCCTGGCCTTTATTGAGCTTGTTAATGAAGGAAGGTAAGTCACAATATTTGATAGCATCTCTGCCTTAGCCTTCAGGGAATTCTGTGCCTTGAAACTTTTTAAAAATAATTTTTCTTCTTCCTTTTTGTGTAATTTTTGTAAAGTTTTACGAGCATGGTTTCATGTTCTTTAGTTCTTTGGTTCAGTTCTAATTCTGAATATGGGATTTTGCAGAATCTCAATGCTCTTTAGTTTCATTAAATACTTTGCTTATCTGTGTGTCATAGATTTTCTTTCTTCCTGTCCTTGTGTACTGGTTAATGTTGAAGCTATAATTTGTATTCAGCTAATCTCTTGAGAAAGGGAATTGATATTTGAAAGACATTACTGCTAGGAATTGTGAGATAAGCCTCTGTCTCAAAAATTAGATTCCAGTTTGCTCATTCATTTCTGATCTATCTCTTAAACTAGAAAGGAGGAGAGGCCCTCTAAGGAAAAAACCCTCTTAATATTACCAATTAGTTTAATGTTCTATCCATAACTTTATATGTATATTATTGAAACTTACAGAAAATGACAGAGCAGGTGATGAGGCCATGCTCTTTGACTTGTATCAGTGTTCAGAACCATCAATATATTATTCATTAATATTGAATCAGTTGTTGAGGCAGACTAAGAACAGTGTTTACCTTTTTCTAAAGGATTTTTTTCAAGACGTCTTATTGAGTTACCTAAGGTGTATTATAAGAAATGCCATTTATTTAAATGTAACTTCAGTTAGTGAGTAACTTCAGCTGGTTAGAATCCAAATAGAAAATAAATTTTACGTAGTTAGGACAACTATCTAACTAAAACCATAATAATTTATCACATAAATTAATATGCTATGGAAATACCATTTTATCATTTTAGGAATGGAGAAATGGCTATTTGAGATTTTTTTTTCTTAAGATGTAAATGTTCTCAAGATACATAAAAATAATGGCCATTTTAATGGCTTTTAATGGTTGCATTTCAGTTTATGGTAGGCGAAACACCATTCTGAGGCAGGAAAAACATTTTGCTACCAGTCTTGATCCCAAGGGCCAAGGTAAAGTAACAAGGGTGTTCAGTTACAGTGTTAAGATCTAGCCTATAGTTGTTTCCTATTATGTGAGGCTGACCTGTCTTGACCTTACTTACAAAATGCCTGCTATAAATTTGGCCTTTGATTAATGTTTTATTAGCATAGATAACATAGAGATCCCACACACATGTAAACCACAATGTAAGGTTCATCTGTGTAAGATGATTATCATGGACAAATCAGTTGCTGAGACTGAGCTGTGCATGGCAGTCACCCAGTAGCTATTCAGCTCGTCCAGGTCAAGATTTCTATCAGTAAACTGTTTGGAATTGACTGTTTTCTCCTCAAAACATGCAGTGCCCATCACAGACAGATGGAATCACTCCCCCACCTCCATAAACAACATCAATAACTTCGACTCTAGCCTGAGCCAGAGTGGTTGTCTCAGGGACAAATGATCCCTTGAAGACTAGGAAGTGTGGTTTTGGTTAGCAGAAAATGTCTGTGTAATTGTTACTTCATTTCATTTCTGACGTGTAGCAGAGTTGGGTTTTCTTTTAGGTTTTTTTTTTTTTTTTTTTTTATGTGGGAGCATAACATTCATTTTGGTGGAGAGGGGATTAATTTCTTAAAAATTACTCCTTCTATCTGCCTCCATTTTCTTCTGTTGCTGTTTATAGGAGCCTTTATAGTTACTGCTGAATTGCAGTGCTTTGTGGCTTTTCAGCAATCACTAAAATCAAACTATTATCCCTCAAATAATAGGAACTGTATTCCAGAACTACTCTGTCCTTCTCTTTATGCAATTTGCACATTATTTTTCTTGCACATAAGCTAACACTTGGACTAAAACATCTCAGACCTTGTGTTTTATTGTATTTGCTATTTTTTGTATATTTTTGCCATAACATTATAGTCTTAGAAACTCCAAAAGCTAAAGTCTTTTAATTGAAACTTACGAAAATATCTGAATGCTTCTGATTTAGAGTTTAGCTGCATAGTTATACAATAAAAGCTGAATTTTAGATTGTTTCTACAAGTGCACAAGAAAATATGACAAAGTAGTTGTAGAAAAGACAGAACTGGTTCAGCACCAGGGAAGGATGGGATAGGGAGGGATTTCTGTAGGGCACCATGATGTGGGAGTTACAATAAGTAAAATCAAGGACTGGAAGAACTGCCTGGAATTTGTGGAATCACAGAATTGCTATTTCCTACTGCCTTGGTGGGGGGAATTTGGTCATCCTATAATCTTTGTAAATCAGAGTTTTATTCCCAGTGCTTATTACTAGATTTTTTTGGACTAATTGTGCTGTAGGATATTCCAGCTTGAGGTATGTTCTACTGGGTTTTTTTATTGGGCAAATGAGATGACTGAAAAATCTTTCTGGAAGAAGTCTAGAAGGGGAGATGTAAATCTCTCTTCTGCTTGCTTTCAAATGTATATTTTGCTTTTATGTGAAAGGTATGAATGTACCTCTCTTTCTCTCAGCAGTTGGAAGTTTTAGATTTAGGCTTGCCATGTTTTGGCTAGGATTCCCTGGACAGAAATACGTGCAGAAAGTTTGCCTCTGGGACTCATAAGATCTACGGTGTGTGTGCTGCATTCAGAATGTGTTGGCCTGAATTTCTCCATGTTCACAAGTAACTAATGTGTTCCTCAGAAAAGCTGCTCCCTGCCTTTCCAGGTAGATCACACCCTCTTCATGTGTAGAGCAGAATTGATTAGTTTGTGAAGTTTTGAGTCTTGAACTGAAAGAAAATCTCTGAACAGGAAGCTGGTGGGTGGAAATACAGAACTGTAAAGCTGCCTAAAACAGAAATACACAACTGAAGGCCTGAAGTCCAGGTTACAAGCATAGTAAAAAGAAAAAAGCCAGTGCAGAAATCCAGCAAGCTACAGAATGTAAGGTAAAGGAGCAGGTATTGAAGAATAACCTCTTTCTGTGCAGTAAAAGATACATCAATTTCAATACATTGCTATGTTTAACATTAATCTGGTTTTAATAAAAAGTAGTAAGTATTGTTCTCTGTTATTGTAGTGTCTGGGGACACTATTAATGCTCTTTGAAACCTTGTTAAAAAGGTGCTTGTCCCCATGGCTCCTCCATGTACTGAGCCATCTGTGCAGCAGCAGGACAGGTTGTGAAATGTTTTCCTTAGCCTGCTGAACTTCTGTCAGTCTGGATTTCATTCTTTGTGCTTGCCTTTCACCTTTGGATCTTCCCTTTAGGGTGAGTCTCTTTTGGAGCCTGAACATGAGAACGTAATGACCAGGGAATTTGTTCACCAGAACCATCCTTTAGGTGGATCTAGTTCACTGCCATGGCCAGCCCTCTCCTTTGGAGACTTCTGAGGTGCCCAGACGGATTCCTTTTTTGCACCCTGGAACTAATTTGTTTCCTCCTTATGCACAAGATGGTGGGGCTATTATTTATGAACCAAACCAAGCTCAGCTTTGTTTTATTTCCTTGCATGTACAAATGCCTCTTTGCTAGAGCCTGATTTCCTGTAGTTGACTGGTTGGTTAGTGAGCAGCTCCTGTGCTGTGTGAAGGTGAAAGCCCTCTGCTGTCGCTGTGATTCATTAGCACACTTTAGTGTGAAGCATCTCTTATGCTGGATCTTGTTTTCTGTATCAGTCAGGGCACTAACAAACGTATTCGAGCTTGAGAGCAGGCATGACAGTTATTATCCCCTTTGGGGTGATAATGGCTTTGGCATGGCAGGGGTTGAGGGATCAGTCTCCTAAGCATGCTGCAGCAATTATTCTTTCCAATTTTCAGTTGAAGAGACTCTAGAAGATGCTTCATTTTAATATTCTCAAGCACAGTTTCCTTGGCCATCTGAAGAATTATGGAACAATGTTCTATGCTTACATTTTTATACACTTGTAAATTAATATTCACTAAAATAGTCCCCAAATATTTGGTTTAAAGACAAACTCATTAAATTAGCAGAACCCATGTATAATTTTCTCTCCTTACCTTTGCTTTTTCAAGTTCTTATTCAATCAAGGCAACCCAAAACATAAGTATTCATAAGTGTATCCATGCTTGTTTTTCTGTAGCTTTTTTTTATTGCCCTGTTCTTTGTTGTCTATTGAGGAATGAAATCTAATCAAAATTCTCCCCTCTGTATCAGAGCATTTTCTAATGGGTCTTTCAGTGTATTTGAAACCAGCTTTTTTTCTTTTCCCAAAGGAATCTTGGAAAGGATTTTGTGCTCCCTTGGATTTAAAATTATTATTTTTGAGACACTATAGCCTTCTATTAAAAATATTTGTTGGAATTGTGCAATTAATTCAGAAGTTATTGGAAGGAGAAGGAAGACAAACAGAATGCAAATTTAACATCTGTAGCAAGTAAAAACTCCATCAACCAACCAAAAAAAGGTCCCAAACCTCTCCAGAAACAACCAAATGCAACAGTATTATGCTCTCAAAACATAAGATCTAATAGTATAAAATCTGGAATGCTGTAATCATCTATATTTTTATAGCTGAGGGGGTGGGGAATGAATTTAAGAACTATACTAACAAAATTTAAACATATGTCACCTGCTGTTCCTTGTCTTAAATTCTGTGTATTGCTTTTGACTGATCATGAATGCAATATTTTTAATATTGAATACTTGGCAATCAAGCTAGCTGGCCAATTATTTGGATGCTTTCTGAATGGAAAATGGGGGACAGATGTAGGCTGCCCCATTCAATTGTCTCTCGCTCGTAACGCTGCGGTCACTCTCAAGGAATGAATGTTGGAGGGTTGTGTTGCCATAGGAGCAACTACTGTGATGGAAAAACAGTTAGAAAAATACAGCTATTAATGAAAAAATGGATGATAACTGTCAGACTTTGTGCATAATTGACCAAAAAAGGCTCTGGAGAAAAATGATAAATGCAGTCTGGTCCAAAGTAGAATTGATTACTGCTAGTCTGCTCCCCGTGCTGCAGCCTCCTAGTCCTGAGATTCTAATGACATAGAACTGCACCTCAGCCTTGTTTCATAAGAAAAAAAGACATGGTTTCCACATTTCCTTTCTTTTTGAATTTTAATAACCATTTCTGTTTAGGTGGTACGTTTTGTAAAAGAGATTTTTGATGATTTATTTTCTGAGTCTTGAGGTTATTGTTTTGGTTTGTTTAAGAAAAAGGAAAAGCAGCTTTGTTAATGTGTGAATTTGAATACATAAGATCATTAGGCTGGACTTAAAATAGCATTTTAAATGTGCTGAAAGTTAGGAATTGTAGCCTGAATATGTGCCAGAGCTGGATAAGTTGACTTGGGTGGGGTTCTTCATGCTACCTATTTTTTTTGTGTGCATGTGTGTGCACTAAGCTATACTGTGGTGGACACAACCATTTGAAAAACCAATTCTTTATTTCACTGAGTTTTGAAGGGTATTTATGTTGCAAAGGTAGGTTTTGCTTGTGAGAATACATAATTAATTTGTTGGGTCTATGAAAAAGGAAATTCATTAACCACTTTTGGGCACCTGGGAGTTCTGAAATGTTTTTTTTTAATATGGAAAGTTTTTGATAACATCTGCTTTCTAAAAACTAAATTATTGCAAGTGTAACAAGAAGGTATTCGTGCTGTGTTGTGTGCATGTACTGTACTATTGCCATCTGATGGGACATTTTCAGAAATCACCTCCAACAATACTGTGCAGTGGCTTTGAAATGTGCACACAATGGTTTTCAATGGGCTCTGCCATGTCCTAAGAGGCTCTCCTAGATAGAAAATATTGGATTTTCCCTCAGCTACCTTTTAAAACTCCTGTTTCATTTAATGCTAGTGTGTGTCCAAGTCAGCATTTTGGTGAGTCTGCACAGCTTAGGGGTGGTCTTCCGTTTTAGGTCAATAAATTTGTTCAAACTTCAGTCTTTAAGACCTTATGGACTATCAATATTCTTTGAGAATTCAGCAGAGTATCTGTAAAGTACAGAATCTATGTTCCACAAAGCAATTGTAAAATGCCCTTGCAACAGTAATTCCACTACTTAGCACATTGAACAGTCAGATCCCATAAAAGTCCACCTATATCCATGTAGAACATATCCCCTTTTGAAGTCAGAGAATCTCCTACATGCCAGGTTTATGAGGAAGGAGTGCAAGTAGGAGAGGTCACCTTGCTTGGCTGTCTCAGAGTTCTCTGTTGTGGAGCACATGGAACTTACAGTCTCTCCCCACAGTAGTTTGTGATAGATTTGTGCCTAAATGTTGCCAATGTCACCTAAGAACCTTTTTTCATACTTTGACTAAAACTGATAATTGTTAGACATCAGTAATAGTAGTCCAGAATTTCTCAGTCTCTCACTTACTCTTGCTTTGCACATTTCTGTTTATATTTTTGTCTCTTGTACTTCTTAATTTTTCCTTGTTATAAGGAGCTGCTTTTTTACTTGGTCATCTAAGCCTTCAGCAGCCAGAAATTGGAGGAGGAGTTTTAGTTCTGTATCTCATAGTTTTCCAGCATAACAATGAAGATCAGTCTATCTCATGCATTTGGCTAGAACTCTTTCTCTCAGTGGTTCAGCACTTCATTCCTGACCCAGCAAAATATGCAAGTATATATTTAACTTCCAGCATGGAATCCATCCCCTTGCTTGTTTTTACTAGGGTGCTCATCTTTTCAAAGTTTAGCACGTTTTAAAATATTTCAGTGTGGAAAAAAAGTGCTTGGGAAGAAAAGTTTGTCTGAGACCTTGAATCTGCTGTGCACTGCAAGCAGAAGAGTAGCCCCAGTACCCAAAGTCTTTGCACTCATAAATAATCATGTCCAACTTCTACAAAATGTGTCCATCCACACTCCATCCACATTCCTCTTGTATTAAGTTCAGGAAAATAATAATTCAATAGCATGTAATAAATAAGAACAAACAAGAAGAGAATCTGTCAGGATGGTGGAGTGTAAATCAGCACATTCAACACCAATTTGGTGTTTAATAGTACTGAAAAAAATCAGCAGGTATATGAGATAATATAAGGCAAGCGTGGTCCGTGGACCTTCATATGGGGATTACGAAGCATCAGCAAGAAGGAAACGATTAGACTTGAGTTTATCTTTAAGCTTGGGTGTGCATACTTTGAAAAAGACAAAAAAGTCAATCTGTTTACTCAAAGAAAGGAAAAGCTGTCATTTTGCTGTAAAAAAAAGTATTTAATGTGTTTCAGATGAAATTTTTGTTTAACTGGTTACTAATGTAATCTAGTTGCTGGGGAAGAAAAATCAGGATAAAAGTACAAAAATGTTAAGGGAATTTTTGTCTTTGTTTTAATTGACAGTAATTTCCTTATTATAAAACTATTTTATGGGAGAATATGGTGTAAAATATATTTTTGGTCTGGCACAGTTGGCCCAGAGAAGCTGCAGATGCTTCATCCCTGGAAGTGTTCAAGGCCAGGCTGGATGGGGCTCTGAGCAATCTGGTCTAGTGGAAAGTGTCCCTGCCCATGGCATGGGCTTGGAGATGATCCTTAAGGTCCCTTCCAACTGAAATCAATTTATGATTCTATAAGATTCAAGCCTTATTAAAAAAAACCCAACAAACCACAAACAAAAAAGCACCAAAAAACTCCCCACAAACAAACAAAAACAAAGAGCATTTTTCTGGAAGCTCTCCTGTAGTGTGAACAGAATGTACAAACTTGATGGAGGAAATGAAATTGTTTTCAGGAAGACATTCATGATCGATTTGTATGGGAGGCCAAGGCAGGAACCAGAAAGAACCATTATGATCCTTTAAATCCGTGAAGTGCCACTTACTGGCTTAGTGAGGAGCATCAGGTGTTTCTAAACATTTTTTTCTTAATAAAGCCTTTGTTTCTCAAAGTTACCTGATCTAGATAATTAAGTTTATAGGCTCTCCCTCATATACAAAATGTTTTGTCTGTGGTTTGGAGTAGAGCTAATTCTTCAGCAAGAGTCAGAATCCTGTCCTTGCTTCCGCAGTGGTCTGCTCACCTGGAAACAATTGTTTTATTGACAGCAGTGAGCTACACTTAACAAATTTCTGTTCAACATTTTGTTTCCCTTAAATGGAAAACTAGCAGCTGCCAAGGTTCCCAAAATTTGTCTTTAGTAGGTGATTAGAATTTAATTTTAAGCATATTACCAGAGGTGTGTTCATTTATACAGGAGCTGTGAGCTCATATTTGCTTTGATTTTTATTGATGGCTACAGACTCCTCTATTATATCATGCCATCATTATATATATGTAAGGATATATATATTTCTTTGGCAAAGTTCCATACTTAAGTGGTAAACTCAAAATAGAAATCTGTGTGGTATGCCTTGTATGTGGATACTGTTTTCATAAAGGAACTCCACACTGCCCTAGATGATAATGCAACTTGAATTGTTTGTTATGAGAAAGCTAATCTGAGCATATGCAGTGTTTGGAAAAGGTTGAACTGAAAAGAAAGATTAAATTTTAAAGTTCTTTAATGTAAAAAAAAAAAAAAAAGAAGAAGAAAAGAAAAATCTTGTCTCAGTTTCATCTACCTGGCCTACCCCTGTGTGGAGTATCATAGAGAAAGTGAGGCAAGTGTGTGGGGTTAGTAAGGAGAGCTGAGGGTGACAGAAGAAACCACTGATCCATAGGAGACCAAGCTGTTCCTGGAACCTGAAGTGTATTTGCTTTCACTAGGTACATCTCTGCTCTGTTTGGACAGTGTTGTTCCTGTGTGAGGGAATGTAGTTCTTTGCTTTGTTTGGAACACATCCATCCTTTCTGGACATGCATAGCAGGAGCTGGGCTCCTTACCAGTTATCTACCATGTTTGGTAGATAAAAAAGGAAACCATGTTGTAAAGTGTTACGACAATTATTATATTGGGTGATTTCATAAACAAGTGAAAGAAAAGTGGGACTCAGAGTGTATAATTAGATTAAAAGTAGACCTTTTAGAGGACAGCTGTTACTTTTCAAAGTCAGGTCAAGCTAGCAGAGGATATTGGTATTGACAAACTCAAGGAAAGTAATGGAATACTGTCCAGCTGTGTTACATGCAACTTGTAATATGTAGTACGTGAGCATTTGTGATCCCCTTAATTTTTTGAACAGTTCTTAGTTCAATAAAAAAGAGTTTATTTAAAGGCTTATGTGTGAGATTTGAGTGTGCTACTGGAGATCATGGAGAAAGAGACAAACACTTGGAATCTGCCCAGGCTATTGCTTGTACAGTTCCTTGTTGCTGGTTTGTCACTAATGCATGCAGATAAATTGGCAGAATTGCATGTTTGTTGCCCAACAGCTGCATCTATTCTAACAGTGAGTAAAAACAGAAAAAAAAAAAAGAAGGGAGCTTGTAATGTGGTTTCAAACTAGTGACTTTTGCACGAGCCTCCCCAAACAGAAGGAGAAATCACATCTAAAACAGTGAATTGTGTATATTTCTTAGTTCAAGACTTCATCCATGGGGAGAGGCTAATCCACCAACTTGGCTGGTTCCTGAGCTTGTGGCCTCATGTGGCTGCTGTGCTGCAGGTTTCTGGAATGACAGGGGCAGTGAACAAAGAGCTTCAGGTGTTGTTTTGCCTCCGAATTTCTTCTCATGGGAGCAGGCATGTGCCTGCAAGTCTTCTGCAAGTGTGGAATTCTGAAAGCATAGGAAAAGAGACAGCAAAGCATCACTCTTCCAAACATACAGTAAGAGACAGGTGGATCCTTATTTCAGATAAATAAGTTATTTGGGTTAAAATTAACATTGGATGCATTAGAAGACATCCTGAATAATAAATCCTGTGGTTGTAAAGAAAGCCTTTCAATGCACTCTGAACTTGTTGAAATGTACTTTAGTTTATATGTGCAAGGAAAGCAAGTTATTTTACATTCTGCTACTCTTTTCTACAACTGGAAACCTTACAAAAAAGATTTAATAACAGATATTTTTAAGATTTAATCCACAGAGCATGTAATGGATTTATCTGGTGTTTCTTTGAGTGATCCTGTGGAAATATGCACCTTCTAAAACAGTGTGACTCATGTATAGCTAGTTTCAACTTTATGAATCCCAATGTAACTAATTAAAAAGGAAATGTTTTTAGTAACAATATGTGAACTCTGAGAATAATTGGGCTGTAATTCAATCTGTCAGCTCTGCTACCATTCATAAACTCAGGGTTTATGAAGGCCTCAGAAATCTCAGTTTGAATTACAGCTTTATTCTGTACATAACCTGTAACAATGTATATCTTAGCATTTCATTTGTGAGACAGACTGTTTTATAATCCTGAAAATATTACTTAAATGTATACTTACCGTAAAATTTCAATCTTCCATTTGAAGGGAAAACTGTATTGCATTGCATTTCTTTTAATTTAGACTTTACATCAATTATGTCAGAGCTTTAACTGTGCATGTTTATATGCAAAAACTGCTTACTTTATATGGTGGTGGATGTGAAAGATTTTTTTTATATGTCTCTATTTCAGGTAAAACAAACGACTGTCTGGAGTGTTTACATTTTATTTAATATTTACTTTGGTTTACTATAGAAATACTATTTTACTAATTGCCAGAAAATTACCCCCAACCTTATTTAATACTGTTTTCTTAGGACAATAAAGTCAGTCATAGGAGCCCAACATATTTGCATATATATACACTGTATTTCCAGATTTTTATGTTTGGGCTTCATTCTCTTAATGCATTTCCTAAATCTTCTCTGTCCTCAGGTTGCTGAGTCAAACCATGAAGGAGCATCTGGTACGAGTGGCTAATGAAGCAGAATTTATCCTGAGCAGACAGAGGGCAGAGGATATTAACCGCCATGCTGAATTTGAGGTAAGAAAGGAAATCTTGTTCCAGAAAGCAAAAGACAAAAGCATGACCATCCCACTGTGTATAAGGATTCCAGGCTGTGATATGGGCTTTGCAGGTCTCAGGGTTCCACTCTGAATGGTGTTTTGCAGTTGTAAGGTGATTTGATAAGTTTGCTGCTAACTTTGATGGAAAAACAGGCTGATCAGAGCAGCTCAGAACTTGCTGAAATCTGCACACCATAGATTGCAGGGGAAAGAATTTTATCATACCCATGCTGCTCTTTTCCATTTAGCAAATATCACTGTATGTGTTAAGGCTGCTTAGCATCACAGTCAAGATACAGGTCTGAAAAAAACCACTTTGCTGAAGATAAGTGGTAACAGGCTGTGAAGTGAAAAATGAGAAATTACTTTCTTTTATCGTTTTGTATCATCTGCTATTTAACTAATCCCTCTCTAAACCCATTCTTCCTATGTTTTACATGTCTCAGTGTGGTTTAGTTATGTTTTCATATTTTCACCCCACTTAAGGGAATCTAAAGCGAAATGATGGTCTCTGTTTTTGTAATAAACTTGTATTACTTCAAACAAAAATACAAGCCTGTTTTCTGAGTCACTTTGGTCATACCTCCAATTTAGGGTCTTGGTTACATTATATATCAGCTTTCCTTGTGCTTTAATTATTGGATAAATGAAAATTAAGCTAAATCTCTCTCGATTCACTAATATTCTACTTAAAGAGTACTTTGTCTTTCTTCTGACATGTGATATTACTTGTGGTTTTGTTTTTAAAATGAAGCATTAAGAGATTGAAGGCACATTTGTGTTTAACATATTTCTAAACTGTTTTCCTCTTAAATCTTTACTTGAAAAAATACTCCCCAAAGATGAAAGCATATTTGTCTTAGACAGTGCTTATGTTCTAAAGGTCATCTGCGTTGGCCCCGGGATTCAAGCTGTGCGTTGTCTAATAACATATCTGCACTTCATCTAGAGCTGGTTACCCCCTCCTGCAAACAGAGATGTTGGCAGGTATCTACAGTACCGTTCTGCAATGGTGAAATAGCAGGCATGTTTCATTTATTACATCAAGGCTTTGGCGACAGTCCTGTGGAGATGAAAAGTGCATCCTTTTGCTCCGTTGCCTGATAATCATTGGACTGGGACATGCTTGACATCTTTTGCTCTGGATTTGTGCAGAAGCTCCATGCATGACATGGTGTTATTGATTAGATGAGCAGCCCACTTTTTCCCTTCAGATGCAAACTATGTGCAAAGAGTGGGGTGTGTGTATAGGAAACGTGAGAGAAATGAAAGGTTCTCTCATATAAATACAGGCTCTCTGTGAATACAGTTGTTCAGTGACAGCTGCACTCTTAGCCCTAGTTCAGCCTCAAGATACTTTTTATGGTGTCTGGAAGAAATTTAAACAGAGCATCAACTTACATTTTTAATATAGCTCTGAGTTCTGCTGTGACAAGTCTCTAGGATGAAAGTTGGCTGATATTTTAAGCTGATGCTGGTTTGAATCTGTCCTGTCTCAGCAGTGGTGGCTCAAGAGGTTTAACTTATCAAGTGGAACTTAAATGGAAAATGGTGTACTCAAATATCAGTGGTCTGTTTATCCAGTTTAGTTTTGTTCCTGTGTTGGAAAGACTTTGAGCCAGCATGACTTCCACAGGTGTAGAAACTAAGGATATACAACTATTGGATTCTACCAAATGTGTAAAGAACCTGATGTCTGTGGCAGACTTCAGTCACTGTTGTGTGTTCCTTTGTGGAAAGAGGAACCATTAGTCATATCCATCTGAGTGTGCAGGTAACAATCAGAAATCATGTTAACAATCAGAAATTCTGGTGTTCCATGTTCCATCCATGTATTAAGATGTGATGGCTGAAGAAAGTGAGCAGTGATTCTGTAAGATTTAGCCCAGGAAAATTATGTATGTGAAAGTGTGGGTTTGATCACATTTAAAAGTGAAATTACTAGTTGCAGGGGTTTTTTTTAAGAAATGGTTGGGATGGGCATGTTTGGTTCAGATCAGAAGAAAGTTTTGCCCTCTGAGTGATATGGAGAAAGGAGATGAGACTGGTTGAGGAGAGATAAAGGCCCTCAGATGAGAAATAAGGAAAGAACTCTTACCCTTCTTTTTTTTTTTTTTTAATTCAGACTTGCAAGTCTGGTGTTTCATATTGCATATGAAATAATCCATGTTAACACTGGGTCAGCAAAAATCCAACCCCCAATTTTCTTTTCAAAGATCTTAAGGATTTTTACTGCTATCTGATTGTAATTCTCCATTTCTAAAAGTCATGATGAAGATGAGCCTTGCAATATCTGAGTCAGATTTTGAAGAGATTTGCTCTATATTGCAAGGACAGTTTAAAAGTAAAAGGCCAATTTTTTTTTATTTTAAAACTGAAGTCTGGTATTTGGGGCACATAGAGGCAGGAGAAGGCAATGGGAAATTTAGGCAAGCTTCATAATGAAGCTCTCTAGTTATGTGTAATTGTATATATTCAGTTAAAAATGGGATAAGGATGGTCATTTTAAGGGGAAGGAAAAGCCTAGGAAAATAGGTAATACAGGAAAAGCACTGCTGTGCTGAAAACTGCATCTTAGAAATGTGATGCAAGCAATTATTTGACTGGTGATAGTTTAAAAGTTGTATGGGTGCCACTCCTGTTTGGTTTTTAATTCATTGCCCGTATAGGAGAGATGTTTTCCTTCCAGAAGTGCTTTGAGAAATGCCCACCTGTCAATTTTTTCCCATCCAGGAGGAGACAGAGAAGCAGCAGTAAATGCAGCATGTATGAACTTTGCTGTGTAAGCTGTGGTTGGGCTTTGCTCTGTCTCTGTGTGGTGGGGCCCTGCATTGGCAAGAACATGGAGAGGAACTCTTTCCATGTGGTTGGATGATCAAAAACATGGGAAGAGTCTCTGAAGCATGGATATTTTTCGGTTTTGTTTTCTTTTTTTGGTCTTGTTGTTCCATTTTTGCTGTATCTTTGGATATGCAGTAAATCTCAAGTGCCTCAGTGGGACAGATTTAAACTGATGGAAACAGAAAAAAAAATTTTCTATTCTACTTGTGTCTTCCCATGCCAATTTTCTCTCTTTCTGAAACTTAAATGTCTTTTCACTGCTACCTGTATAAGGAGTAGTTCCATATAACCTTAAATTTTCTCCGTTGTCCTTTGGGTTTATATGTACATTTCTTAGGTATTTTTCAAATCTCACCCTTGTTGTTTGACAGAGTTGAAAATCCTGAAGAGGAACCCCTTTTTGATAGTTTCATGCTGCCACCCAGGTTTTTTTCTAGAAATGACCTTGAAAAATGTGGTGATTGTCACTGTGTCTTAGATTATCTGTGCAGACAGGCCTATGGGAATAATTTGATTTGGTGCGAGGAGGAGGGAATTTTGTACTCTAATTGACTTTATTTTATAATTTATGACAGAAGTGCCCATTGCCTTGGCTATGCCTCCTGTCTTCTGTAAATATCTTGATGTACTTCTGGGTGAATATACATATTTATAGAATTCTAGATAAGTGAACCTGCAAGGTTTTTAGGCATGGACTGTTCAGTCTTTCATCTTTCTAGTGAAGCTTTGGTTTGCTCTTGGATGGATTCTGTGATACCAAGTCTCAGTGCTTGAGTATTTTTGATGACTCTTCCAGGAGCATGGTTTCTTTTTTTGCTGTTTGTGTTTTATCTTGGTTTTGGTGTTTTGGGCTTTTTTGCGTGGAAGAGTCACATGAAAAGTTAGGAAAATGGAGGAAAATGCGCAATACAAAACTATTCATTATGTTGTGTGTCGAAGAGCAGTGGAGAGTGCCACACAATAATTTTCAGAAAACTTTCTATAATGGCTGGACAAGAATTCTTCATTCTTAGGAAAACAAACCCCTTGGTACTCTTTCCCTTAAATGTTACTGCTCCTCTAATTGGCAGAATAACCTGCCTCCTCAAAGTGTCATTTTTGAGAGATTGTGTGGTGTCATCCCCTTGAATTTTGGTCTTATTTTTTTCAAACTCTTGTCATCCATAGAAATAGAAAGTGCTGGCATTCTTGTTATTGGCTGTTTCTGTTGATTAACTGAGAATTTCACATGACTTTTCCTTTGCATTTGTTATAAATCATGCTAGGCAGCTAACTCCTCTGCATGATTTCTCTTCAATAATTAAATCTAGCATTTCCAGCTGCTGTAAAATTTGTTGCCCTTTTGTGTTCAGTTATGTTTTTTCATGCGGAAGAGTTGGACTTCCTCACCGTTTTAATTCTTATTCAGTGTCAATTGACAGGCTGTGGTGATAAACAGAATGTTTTACTTCATGGCTCCTGCTGGAGAATGAATCTTCAAACTGGTATTGCCTTGACAGAGGTGGGATGCAAGGCTAGGCAAGCGTTCCAGTAGTGACTGAATGGAGCTTTTTGCTTTCTGTTCCTTGGCAGAAGGCAAAATCCAGTGCCTCCCTTGATGCATAATCTTCTGTGTTCCAGATCTGTTCCCCGTTGGTGCACTAAGCATTAAATTTCGAAATATGTTATTTGTATCAGAGGAAGTCACTAAAAGTGACTGCGTGTCAATTCTGGCACAATACCTGTAAGTCAAAGGGAATGTTTGAGAGCCCTTGAAAGAATTATGGAAAGGTATTTGAGGTTTTTGTAGTTTCTGTATATGATTGTTGCTTCTGTATCTAATAAGAAGTTGCTGTGGGAAACGTTTTAATGCTTGACTGGATCCCTATTTTCCATAGTTTACTGGTGGTTTTAACAAAAGCTGCTTTGTTATAGAACCTGTGCATCAAAAAATCCTTCTGTGGCTCTTAGAACATCCTTTTATATTAAGTGTTTTTCAGCATGCTTAATAGTAATGTCCTTATTTATTAAAACAAAAGATATTGTAGTGATTTCAGTGGGAATTCTCTCTTTTAGAGTGAGTCAGCTGTGCTGGTTCTCCACAAAGCACATGGAGATTAAGGATAGTGCAAGCTGCAGGAATACGCCCAAAAGTTGTTGTCATTAAGACTAAAAAAATGTAATGGGGCAACATGAAGGAAGCTAGATGTTCCTTCATGGAAAAACTAGGCTTTACACATATTGTTATGAATGGGCTTGACTCTTTCAAATTTAAATTTTAAATAAATGCTGCCCTTTGCATTGGGACGTTTAGGTGTTACAGCACCATCTGTCTGTCAGTAGTAGGAAGAAAAAAATTGACTTTATTTCTAAACATATTTTAGAGGTATTATAAATGCTTCAAAGGCATTTAGAGAGTGCTGAGCAGAGGAGAATATTTTTTTTCATGGGAGGATTAACCAATTTTGTTCTGCTGTGATATGTTGGCAAGTCCCAGACTAAGAGATTAAATTTTTTTTATTCCTGAGGCGGCAATTTTTGTGATTCTCATGTAAAATGAAGGAGACTAAGTGTAGTTTGAAAAAAAAAAAATATCCAGGAAGGTTATGCACAGTGTTTTATAATGTTTGAGATTTCAATTTATTCTGTCCTTTCTCACTTCTTTTACGTGTTTAACACATCTACTTATCTTTTTCTTCCTGTGAATGATAAAATTCTTTTTTAAAACTGTTTATCCCCTCTCATAAGTACTGTTACAGATTATTGTATTCACTAGAAATTACCAGTAATCTTAAATAATCTATTCTCCGTAGGTCTTTGAATTTATGTTTTTCTGTAGGAATTCATCTGAACTCCATCATAAGATGTTCCTATCTGCCCTGCTTCATCCTGCTTTTGTTTAAATATATTTTTGGCATTCAGACTTGATGAGCTTGATCCTTCTTTCTGTGTCTTGAGTGGCTTGTTGAAAGAAATTTAATGAAGCCTGACTTCCTTTACAAAGGCAATGATGGCTCTTGCCAGTGTGTTTATTCCTTTGTTTGCTTTTTGCTTTAAACGCAGCTCCAAGTTTGCCTTTTAGAAATTTCAGATTTATTGCCATGTTGCTCCCAGCAGTCCTCCAGAGTCCATTTGGCATCTTTCTTTCCTCTGGCACTGAGGCAGTTTGAACAAGAGCAATGCAGCTGGTGGCTGTGCTCATCCCTGAGTTTTTCTGGATCACCTGAGTGGGCACTGCCTGCTCTCAGCAGTTGTTCTTGTCCCGGTTTTCTTTTATAGCATTTCTCTTCTGGGGTGGTCATGTGTTCCAGGAGAGCTTTTTACCCTTTGATCTTCTATTAGCTCTACAGAGACACCTTAATGGGCTTCCTCCTCCTGATTTGTTTGAAAAATAATTTAATGCTGCCTTTTATGGCTTTATGCAATTGTTCCTCCATCTCTTTTGAACTGGTTCATTCTGGTTTTAAAGCTATCATGCCATAGTTAACATATTTTTCTGTTTTCTGGGGAGACTTACTGAAGAATTCTAATTTCTTTCTACAGCTTAACCATTCTAGCTTTTTGTTTGTTTGTTTTTAAAAGCCCCCTTCTTTTGGATGGAATATGTTTCCTTTGAACCCTTAATATTCTATCTTTTTATACAGGTTTTGTGTTGTCTATTAAAACATTTTCTGTGTTTTTCTGCATCTTTTTATATTTATAATATGAAAATTAGCCCAGCCTGGTAAGAAATTTCTTGCTTCAAATGAGATGTTCCCATCAGAAATGTTGTTGTTCTCACCTATTCATGAAAAATAAATCTGTATTGTTTACCTTATTTATTATTCATGTACAGATTTTTATGGTACCTCATGCCAGGTAATGATTCTTAAATAATCTGGACTGAAATAATACAGTGTAAACAGAATGCAATTTTCTAGCACTAAGAAAGCAAATATCCTGTTTGTGTTTGATTGGATATTTTATACTAAAATTTCTGTCCAGAGATAACTTGTATTGCTTATGTACCATTTTAAGAACAGCGTTAGGAATTGTTCAGCTTTGAAGAAAAAGCCCTGGTGACAGTGCACATCTCTCCTATGTGTTTTATTGTAACTCAGTTTGATCTAAATGAGAAACACATTATGTTAAAATACTTCTGATATTGGAGCTGACAAGGTCACAGAAGATCTTCAGGGTTCTGAAGGTGTTATTTCTCAGTATTTCAAGTGTTAAGTTGGACTTAAGTACTCTGCTCAGTTGTAAACTTGAGCTTATTCTTATTTTCATTTAGCATTATTTCTTTCCTGTTATGCATTTATTGTCTTTGGGCTTCACTGTCAAGCCTATTACCCTGTGTCAAAGTGTGCATTCTTAAGGAAGAGCTAATTGAAAAATGCAGTAACACTCTCCCAGAAAATACTCCCACTCTTCTGCAATTTGAAGTGATGCTTGAGTTGTAAAATGCCTTGTCCCTGGTAGTGAGTCAGGTTGGATGAGGAGACATCCAACAGTATGAGGATCACAAACAGCATTTCCTAGAGCACCTTCTGTTCATTACACTGTTGTAATTAATAGAATAAAGCTGTTGCTGATAATGGCTGATGACTACACTCAATGCTTACAGTTGGGAGGCTGACTCCAACAAGTGTAACGAAGGATTAATTCTAATAACTGCCAAATTATGGCAAAAAGGAGCAAAGATAAAGGTGAACACACTGGAGATAATTTTATATCTAAAATTAGATTATTTTCTGTGTTTTATTATCTAAGGTGAAGTTCCTGTGCTGTGTCATTATTATGATGACTTGGTCTTCCAAGCTTCCCCTCCAGTTCCTCACATCTCCTTTGTGACGGAATGGTTCTGAGTAGCTGAGTGTCAGCAAGGAACTCTCTCAAGTCATTATTCACTCATTCTGCAGACTGTTTTTACATATATGTTGGAGAGCCTGAAACAAGCTGACAGGAATTGTATAATTAATGTTAGTTTGACCAGTTCTTATCTCATATTATCTCACCTCTCCTTCTGGAATTAGCTCTACTGATTCTTGTCAAATACCCTTTCTTTGGCTGCTTCATCTTTTACTGTGCTTTTGTGATGTTGGTCTAGTTAAGTCATGATACCTTCTCAAAATGTGACTTTTTAAATGAAAGTAGCTTGTTTATTTGAGGGGAGGATTTGTGTTTACTGATGTTTTAAGAACTTAAATGAAAAAAAAGAAATTAGAGTATTCTTCTGTTGTTGTTATTTCCTGATTTCACACTTCCACAGAAGGTGAAAATATAAATATCAGAACCATTCAGAAAAAAGTGTTAATTACAGCATGATAATTTAGTTTCTGTTTTGCCTACAGGAACTCAAACCTGCAATTTTTTTTTCTATTGAAGCAGACTAGGGAATCGAAGATTTTTTAATAGCATTAACTTTCAGATGAAATGTTTTTTAACCAGTCTTTATAATTCCAGAATTAGTGGAAACATTTATATATTTAAGATTCTTCCATCAAGGCACAGGGAAGCGAATTATTGAAAAGATAAAAATAAATTTGTTTGCTTTCTGTCAGAGCTCATATCTACAGCCAACCTTGATAGAAGACCAGAATGATTTAGACAAGTTTGCTTTGGAGATTCATAACATATGCTTGCTGGACAGAATTGAGTTATCTCTGCTCTAGAGAGTAAGTTATTGTAGCAGGAGCTGACAGAGATGAAGATAACTGAGGGAAATTCAATTACCTTTTAGTGTTTTCCTTCTAATAGGATTCTTAATGTGAAAAAGATCCTTAGATGATGCGCCTGCGTTGCTTTGTGAGATCTGCTTTGATACCTGCATCCAGAATAAAGTGAACTCCTCTTTTCTGGCCTTCATTAAGGATGAAATATGCATCTGATTGCTAAAAGGGTGTTAGCTTTTAATTCAACATATCATTTGTACTCCAGATGTATTTGACAGTCTTTTGGCAGTAGTCTTGAATATTCTAAATACAATTTCATTTTCAAAAGTATTGTTTTTATGTAAAAAGGTTGTTTATAACAGCGATTGAAGAAAGCAGTCACAAAATTGTAAAATAATTCCCTATACTCGAGTGCTGTCTCTGCGTGGTTTTTCTCTCATTTGGCATTTCCTGGCTAAAGCACCCAAGTTACAAACACTACTCATGACTGACCTGAGTTCAGGCTTTTGGGTTAAAGCCTGTCCACTTGACTATTAGCTGCGTTTCATGTAAAAGCTTTTCAGTCCTGAAGTTACTGGGGTACACTGGTGCATACAGGTATTAGGATGTTGTTATTTGTGTTACTTGTAAAATATATTTCGTAGTGTCTGGTGGTTGAAATGCAAATTTAGAAGTGACTTTATGAAGGCAGCTCACTCTGCAGCTGTGTGTACAAGAACAAACCATGTACAAGGTTGTGTACCTGCAGTATGCACACATTTACTGACCCACTAAACTACTGTTTAGAGCTGAATGTAAAATAATTTCTTTTTTAAACTCTGAACTTTACTAGGGTCACAAAGTGTGTTTTTAATCTGCATTGTTTACCCAAGCATGTGCGCACTGATATTTCTATATAAGAAACAAAGAACAAGTATCTTCACATTAGATTGATTTGCAACCCCAAACCAGGTTTGGATGTGCCTAAAAGACAGTCCTGATCCTACAGAGTAATGAATTGAAATTCTGGTCCATATTTTGAATAGCTAGCTGTCTTGATCTGTTGCTTTTTGGTTAAGCCAGCTGTGGTTACCCTCATCATTATCTTGCTTGGACTAAAATCCTAGTAGGAATTGTCTCATTTTGTTGTTGGTGCAGTCTCCTGATTGAGGCATGACAGTGTTGATACCTGCAGGTTTGTTTTTTTATGTACATGAAGGTGACTTATGAAAATCAGCTTTGGGGCAACATACTGAGATGCTTAGAAAATGTTTGAAGGTGTTTGTCAGTAGTGCCTGAAAGCACTTACAGTCAAGGTTTTTACTGTTACCTATATTTCTTCCATTGAGTATTTTTCTCATTTATCTTTTAGTATATTACTCAGGAGAAAATGGTACAAAATTTTTAGTACAAAATGCATTTAGCGTAATAATTTATTTTCTTGTTCCATTGAAAGCCTCAGCCTTTCTCTGAAAATGCTCCATTTTGAATGAAAAATATTGTGGTGTGCAGAAATAAACACCTTCATGAGTGATGGTTGAAAAGAGACAGCAATTGGTTAAATAAAGATTTTACAACTAAATTGATAACATTATCTGTAGTTTGTAGTAGATAGGGATGTTTGGGATCCAGGGAGGTGAAAATGGTGGAGAGCTGTCAAGTCACATCCATCGAGGGGTGATATTCCTAATCTTTTCTAAAGGCAGACATTTATTTCTGAGTAGATCTGTGCAGCTTTCCAAGAAAGGGAACAAGACTGCACTAATCAGAATTCTTAACTGGAATTGAAAGGTCCTTTCATATTGCCTCTTCTACCTCAGTGCTTTGCAGTCCAGGTTTTTATCTTAACTTCCCTGTATTTAAAGTGGGAATCACTATAACAGAGTTTAAAAACCTTTTCCTTCCTGCTTCGTGTTACTCTTTTATTGAAGTGTTTATAGAATGAGTCTCTCTACTGATTTTTCTCTAAGACCTAAATGGGAGAAAGCTGAACCAATTCATTTGTGATGGTCTCAGGTCATGAAAAGGAAGATGTGTCAGGCAGTTAAGTTGCTCTTCTGGTGATTATTTTGTCAGAAAAACTTCCAAGTGACTTAGAAACCTCTGGATTTCACTGTTAATCTGGAGTCCAACTGGAAGTGGCAGAGTCAATCCTTAGAAAGATTTACCAATCAGAAAACCAAACTGTCTTCACTATTTCCTTCACACAAGGTGTTTCTTGTTACTTTTCTCACCACTCCTCCCTCCCACCTGTTTCCTGCTCAAATTTTGAAGTCCCTGTTATTAATTCACTATTTTGAAAATGCATCTTCAAAGATTTCTGGCCATCTTGAAAGAAAAGATTTTGATCTCTTGGAAGGTGATGATAGTGACTGATGAGCAGTGCAAATCCTTTGGTCA
Source organism: Ammospiza nelsoni (assembly GCF_027579445.1). NCBI lineage: Eukaryota > Metazoa > Chordata > Aves > Passeriformes > Passerellidae > Ammospiza > Ammospiza nelsoni. The sequence goes on from NC_080636.1 coordinate 53,069,596, forward strand.
TCATTCCATGTTTTTTTCTTTTGTATCCTAGTGCAAAGATACTGGTTTTGGTTGTGGTTTTTTTTGGTTTTTTGGGGTTTTTTTTGGGTTTGTTTTTTTTTTTTTTGTCAAAAATTTACAGGAACAAATTTTAAGTCTAAGTATTAATGCCAAGATTATGGCCTAATGGATTTTGAGAAGTTTGTGCTGCTTCAAGCTTTTCCCTGCATGTCCTTGCAGAAACTTGAGATTTAAGTCTTACAAAACTATCCTGAATTGTCTGTTGTCTTTAGAGTAGTTGGAGATTCCATCTTTTGTGGCTGATGCCAGTCCTTGACAGATAAAGCAAGCAAAATTCTCAGTTACTGGATGGGTTGCTATATCATAGAGAATGTGTGGAACTTGTGAAACAAATGTTGTCATAACTTGGGATCAGAGGCCAGGGTTGGCCCTGTTCCCTCTCCACTAACCCCAGCAGGACTGGGTCATCCTCACTGGTGCTGGCTCCATGCTGGCCCTTGATCCCAAGGGAAAAGAAAAAAAAAACCCATATATTCTGGCCCAAGGGAGAAGAGGTCCCAAGGGAAAAGAAAAAAAACAACTTAAAAAAGAAAAAAAAAAATCATATATTCTGACTTCTAAAATATTGATTGTTTTTTCCTGTGCTGCCTGTTAGAAACCCCAAATATCTCATTTCTAAGCAGTTGTTGAGAGCCCTGTAGCCAGCATCACTCATCTTGGCACTGGCCCAATGCTGTTTTGCAAGGCAATTTCATATGGTCAGCATGAGAGGAGGGAGGAATGTTTCCTGGGTTATTTTTGAATCACAATTGTTTGAAGCTGTTCAGAAATTTGGAATATTAGATATAGTTTATTGGCTGGAGTGTAACTGAAGCTGTTAAAGTGTGTGAGAGATGTTGTTACATGGCTCTTTGGTATGTCCAAAATCTGTTGCTTACATGTGTTTTATATAATGTTTTATGTAATTTCAGTAGTTTCTTTCAGTTTTGTGCATGCTTGGTGGAAGCTGCTGATTTTGATTAGTCACTGTACTTTATTTCAAAACGTATAATTTTAATGAGTGAACTGTAATTCACACCAAACCTCAGATTTGTGTTTTAAAAATCCACAGAATTGGTGTTGCTTTTTTTTATTCTGCGTGGCTTTGTGCTCTAAACATAACAAGCTCCAAGTACTGAATTTATTATTTTACACTGAATTGAATTAGCAGAGTCTACTTAAGCAGGATTTGTGCCGTTGGAATGTGTAATCTGTTTTGTGTTCTTACACCAACATCCCTGCGTTCATCTGTTGGTAGAAAATGCTGATAACTGTATTGAGGGTGAATATGAAATCACCCTCATACCATTTAAAAAAAAAAACCCAGAACAGACAGAGAAAAACTTTGTATGCTGAACTTAAACAGAGCCAAAATCAAAACTCAACAAGAACATCAAAAACTTGAATTTGGAATACTTCACAAGTTCTGAAAAGTAGTATTGAAATGAGAAAGAGAAAATTTAGGAAGTGGCTCTTACCTGTTCTTATGTAAAGGTAAACAAATGGTTTAGGGAGTATTATATAATTTTTTAAAGTAAAATTGACAACATAAAGGATGATGCCAGTGAACACTCCTTGGTGCTACATAGTTCTTCATTTCTCTGAAGGGAGCATCTGTGGTTGTTGCAGTGCTGTCTCTTATATTGCTGCAGTCTTTTCATTTACACAAGGAGAGCAAGAAAAAGTATCAATTTTAGAGGAATATTCTCAGTCTGCGTTCTGTATTGTTCAGTATAAGGATCTGGAGTTGGATGAATGAGTGTTTTTCACTGAAGACTTCTGCAAAAAAATCCAGAGGCTGTTGTCTTCTCATGCTTCCAGTAATGGGAACATTTCAAATGCCGTCTTTTTATGGATAGTAAAATCACCCAGTTATAAAAGAAATTAAATTGTCCTGCCTCCAACAATTTTTAGAGTCAAATGTCAGCCTTTCAAGGGTGGTAGAATTTTTTCTGAATAAAAAAAATGTTACCTAAGAAAACTTCTTATACATCTTATGCTGTTCTAAAATTAAAAATCACGTTACCTTAACGCCTGAGAATCAATTGTAAAGGAAAAGGTCTCATACTCTAGGTGGAATGCAACACAAAACATAGAATACTGGAAATAAGGAGAGAGTCAAAAATAAAGTTAAAACAATTTGCTTTTCATAGTTTGATGCTGTAGGAGCTCTGACAGGAGGCTTTAAGATAAGGCAGAGGTTAAGCCAAAGCTGGGATTGTGACTCTTATTAACATGTTTCCAAAATAAGTGAGTAGGAATGATTTTAAAGAATAACTGCTATAAAAGACCACATAGACCATATTTTAAAAATACTTCTCTTTGCTTCTCTCTTTTTTTTTTTTTTTTTTTGTCTTTGCCATTTCATCATCATCTTAATCAAAATATCTTGTTTTTAAAATACTTGATCTTGGAAAGAATAAGCCTCTCAAGAATCTCATTTTACAAAGAGGTAAAGAGCAATTTTGGAGTGTAAGTTAGAAACTTGTAAATTGGCAGCACTGAAGATGTTATTCTTGAATAGACTTTGGAATAAAATTCTTTGTAATCCTTCTTTTTACACAGATTCTCTCTAGTAATTTGAAATCTTTCTGACCAAAAAAACCCTCAACAAACCAAAACCCACCCTTAATACTTTTGCTTAGTAATTAATTAAAATGTTTCTGCAGATGAAGAGGACTTAATGGTAGTAATGAAAGGGCTTTTTTCCATGTGTGGGAAGGAAACACTTTGCCAGCAAATCCATGTTTGTCCTATTTAGCAGTGTTGCTCAAGGACACATGCCAGGCAGGGTGATCCTTCTCCACTGTGAGAGGCTGCAAAGGTCCCCAGCTGTCAGACATCAAGACCACTAAATCAGCTCTTAGAACAACCATGGTAGAAACTGGTGAAGAACAGATGAGTTACCTTTTGAGAATGAATTTGTGTTTGTAAGGACAATTACATGTTTTTAAGTTTTTAATTTTTTTTGCATTTTCTCACTAAGCCTCATAAGTGACATCTTCAGGAACCCAGTCAGGCCTGAAAACAACGTGGATCCAAAGAACTGATGTTTATTAAAGATGTGCTTGTTGCTGGCATGCAACCCATCATGGCAAGATAGGGAATTATTATGCCTCAATGCTTGTTATCTCAAATGAATGTGACCTCTGTTCTTTGTTCATGGGTTGATAGATTTTGGTACATTCTCAAACTCCTGGATTAAAATCAGGGTTGTGTTCTGAATCCAAGACACTAAACAGGGAAACCTGAAAATACTTGAGGGGAGCTATGTATAAAATAGAACCAGAAACACAGACCCCAGACTGGAAGGATATCTCAAGGGGCTAATCTTTCTGCCTTTTGCAGAGCTGGAACTTTGCATAAGCTTGAAAACTGTTTATGAAGAGGTTTTTGGCTGGAAATTAATTTTCTTTGCATGTGTTTTGCAAATTTATAGGGAAATTTAGTTAGTGTGATGTAGCAGGAGTATCAAGCAAGAAATAACAAAATCAACAGAGGGATGTTGATTTTTTTTTTTTTTTGCTTAGGATTCTACATACAATATGAATGTGACTTCTTATATAATAATGAATCCTATATAGAAATACACATTCCTCCAGGGTAAGTTTTGAGACCATTAACATAAGTCAGGTGTTAAATACCGATATACCTAAGTATTTATAGCTGTCTCTTTGATAGCTATAGAAGTTAAAGAATTTTAAGTCATGCAAATGCCTTTCATTTTTTTATAGCCAGAGACTAAAGCCACATTTATAGTGACTTTATTTGGAACTTTATTACAAAATGCTTTGTATCACTTATGACAGGAACTAGTGGTACAAGTGATTGTGTAATAAGGTTCCAAATTAGCCTTTGGTTTATCTGCTCACCTGAATCATTCTGGCTACATTTACTCACTCATTGAGAATGTCCATTTTTTCTATGTTTTAAGGTATTTTTGTCTCCCCACTTATAGAAATGCACCTTTTGCCACTAGTATGAAAAATTATTCAGAATTAATCAGATACAAAACTTGTGAAAAATTGTTTTTTTACGTGGTACCTTTAAGGGCTTCCTTGTTGCAGACATTTTTTCATAGAAATCCTTTCTTTCAGATTTGTGCATCTTCTGGGAAGCAGAGGCCCCAGAGGAGAATGTAAACAATGATTATCAGCTGCTGTGGAATGCAATAGGATGCACCTGTGATTGGTTCATGTTCCATGTTTACAACTGGGGGCCAATCACAGGAGCAGCTCGGGGAAAGATTCCCTGGACACAGAACTTTGTTATAGATTCTTGTATTCTATTCTTAGCTTAGCAAGGCTCTGCAACTTCTCTCTTTATTCTTTTTAGTATAGTCATAATGTATTATATATCATATATCAATAAATCCAGCCTTCTGATCATCAAACAAGATTCTCATCCTTCTCTCACCCCAGTGACCTCCTCAGGTCGCTGTAATACTTCATAACTAGTAAGTTGTGTTCAGAAATCCTCACTGGAATGTGTTACCTGTTCTTAGAGACTTCACTTCAGGTTCAGCTGTGCCACCTGAAGTGCATGTGACTTCCAATCTGTTCAGGTGTCACTCCTGTGCCAAGCCCTGGTGCTGTGAGCTGTAAAAGAGCTGTGCTGGCAGCAGGGTGTCTGGAAATCTGAATCCTGGGGAAGCAGGCGTTTGGCTGCTGGGGCCAAAGCTGCTGAAGTGCTTTGTTCCCACCTTCCAGGCAATGGAAATCCTTACTGTGGTGCTCCCGTGGAATGAGGCAGTTGCAGAGGTGGTGGTCACAATAAGGGAATGAATGAGGACATTGCAGAGCTTTGTATTTAATCCACTTCAGTACTTACATGTTTTCAGCTGATTAAAAGTTATTTTACTCCCTTTTAAAACCTTTAGTTGCATATAAGGGGCAGTATGAAAAGATAGCAAAACAAAGTATCCAACACCTGTGAAATAACACACCAATGTGACCTTAATTTGGCCCTCACTAAGAATGTGTAGTGAATCCTTAGATTATGTAAATATATGTCATTTTTTGGACAGAGTGTGTGTTTCTTATGAAATAAGGGAGTGTGCCAGTTCCAGAAGTTTTTGGGGATTTGGCTTGCTTGCTGCACTGGACTAGAAGTTCTTCAGTGCATGCAGCCCTTATCTCTGTGGTGGTGTTGAAACCCCTGAATGTCACAGGGGTGATATTGTGTGCTTGGGGAATGGCTGAAGAAATCATCCCTGGCTCCTTTTCTTAATATCAAACCTGAGATCACAGAGCCACCTGTGCAGGAGTGCTGAGCTTTACCATTTCTAGAGTGTAGGGAATGGTACTTGGATTCTTTCTAGGTTGAAAAATGCCTTGTACCCAAATATAAACCCAAAAAAATGCTAAATTTATTGCCAAAATGTGTTGCTTTTAGGCTCTTAGACTGTTTTAAACTAGAGCAGCATGAAGGGACTGGTGATAAATCGGATTTGCAAAAGAGGAGGAGAGGAAACTTCCTATCCTAGTGTGTGATTCGAATGCAAAATGTTTGTATATAACTACAGTAAAAACAGGTCCTTGGATTTGAAAAGAACATTTCTCCCTGCATATTGTTTATGCCAGTGGTTAGCAGTGATGCTTAGAGGGTTAGAATATTGGAGAAGTGTAGGAAATCCCAGTTTCTAGCAAAAAGGAAGAAATCTTACTTGCTTGTGCAAAGCTTTATCTTTGATTCTGATTTGAGGGTGCTGCTGTCTCACAAATAGTATCAATTAGATAAGCATCAAAGAAAAAGTCTAAAAAAAGGTCTGTAATGCTAATGGACACTGCAGAAGAAATCTGATTTTTATTTTTCTCTGCTCTTCACTATTTCTTTATTCTGACAGCTACTTTTTTCCAGTTGAACTCACATTAGTTTGTCTCATTTACCTACTGTACTATATTGGATTCACTTGAAATACAAAATCTGCATAAAAGTGCTGTTGCTAGTGTTTATTTGGGTTCACTAAAGCTTAATTCTGTGAGACTTGAAGGTAAAAAATAAAGCTGTTGACTCAGCACTGATTAAAGCCAGATGTCTCTTGAGATCCTTACATTTCTTTCTAATCACAAACCCAAAGTGATTGTGGTAGATTTTTTTTTTCTGGTCATGGCCATAGTTTTACCAGTCTGTGTTTGGTATGATCTAAGTCAACTGCATGCTTTTTTCTTCCTCTTGTTATTTTAAATGCACATTTTTTTTCCCCTCAGGAATGTCTGGCTATAAACCTACTCTTTTTTTTTTCATTCCCCCCCTGCCCCCCGCCCCATTTCTATTACAAACAGTTGATTTAGATGCAGATTCTTTTTAATGTTGAAATCAGATAAAAGGCTGGAAAAGTGGATGAATGAGGTTTGGAAAACCATGGGTTGGAGAGATGAGAAGCCATTGCATTGTGTTCAGTCCATTAAAACAAGAAGAAATAGAAGAGATACTTTGATAAGTGTTCTACTGGTGTTAACCTTGATGGCTATTATCAGGGGGATGATGCTATATCTATTTCATTGGCTTAAGCTTTTTTCATGCTGAGAGAAATCAATACTTGGAGTCGTTGGATGACAGAGGCATCACTTCAGAATTGACGGTGGCTGTCAGACGTTGTCATTGGTTGACTTTTGTTCGCTGTTGAGGTTTTAAGCTTTCATTTTTCTAAGTCTTATTCAGGAGTCTTTGTAAGATTTCCCTGGGTAGCATTTTTAGTCCAGACTTTAAACCTCAGGTCAGAGGTCAAGTGCAAAGATCTGTGAAAGCAGAGGACTGAGGAGCTCCTTCATTTACTAAAATATCCTTATTTGCTGGGAATTTGCATTAGTGGCAAGACTGTGCGATATCTTATGGATGACTTTTCCTCATAAGTGACACCCTCTGAGACAGGCTGGTCACAAAGCCAGTAGCTTTTAGCTAAATTAGGCAAAGCAACTAACGTATGTAAAAGTGTTCAGTGATCTGAGTTGAAGAATAAAATTTAAAAGGTGCAACATTTCTTTCAAAAACCCTATACTAATAAACTTTTGAATCTCCTGTAGAAAGCATTACATTGTTATTTTGGGGCTGCAGAGGTGCAGCTCCAAAATTGCAATGCAGATGGTACCATGCAGAAAAAATATTTTACTTGACATTTTTGTAAAGATAAAGATAAAATAGTTCTATAAACTAGGTAAATCCTACTTTTAACTGAAATATAGACCGGCAGAATAGACTAATTTACCCTGTCAGTATTTCCAGAATATTTCCTGCATACCGAATGTACTGTATTTTCATATCTGTGACTTGCCTTTTGGATGACCTTGTGGCCCTTCAGAATTCCAGTTCCTTAAAAATGAATCTTTAGATAATCTACACGTTCAAATTGCCTGCAGTCTTGTCCAGGCAGACAACGGGAGAGAGGAAAAACTCTGTTCTGTGATAATAGCAAAGGATTTTGTTCTGTCCCGGATGAAGGGTTGGAAAACAGGCGTCTTGCCTCTATTCCATGCTTAACACACGTCCCCTTTGTAAAACTCTCAACAATCACTGAATTTAAGACTTTTTGGAGGTAATCTGTGAGGTGTGTATATGAAAATGCATTTTTTTTCTCCTTACAACACTTTGTTTCATCCTAAGAGTGACTGAACTGCTCTTGTGATTACAGTTTCATTGCACACTTGCCCAAACAGGTAATTAAACTCATATAGGCCAAGGCAGCAGTGGAAAGAAGGTTTGACAACTCTGTTTAACTGTATCTTATTTGTAAAACCATATTCTGGCATGACAAGGGTGCACATTGCAGGTGCAAGAGATGAAATACTAAAAAAGAAATAAAGCCATAAAAATACTTTTTTGAGATTGTTCATTAACAGAAATCAAGCTGGATTTCTATTTTACATAAATGGAATTATTGGGATTTAGTGTGAAGCATTGACTGTGTACCACTCTATATCCTGCTGTCGCGTCTTTGGAAGCGGTGCATCGGGTGAACCTGGCATCTGGAAAATGGAAAATGAAGAGAAATAGGGACTTTTGAGTGGTTTCAGAATAGTCTAGTGGTGATTTGCTACTTTAGGATGGGTCTTTTTGGGACTCTTTTAGTGGAACCAGTCTTCTTTCATTCTTACATTCAAAGTATTTGAGAGAAGGAGGTGGAGAAATAACTTGTATTTTGCTGTATATTTGGCATATATTGAGGGTGGAAACGGAACCAGTGAACAACTGGTGAGACACTTGTATGTATGAAGAGAAGGTTATTCTTGCACAGCTTTCTTAGGGTTAGTAGCTATATACACATGTGACAGCTGGAAAAACTGTGGCTTCTTTCTGGTTTTGTCTGCAAAACATACATTGTAAAGAACGTGCAATGGTTAAGAGTTCTTCCTAGAGTGATGTTATAATTTTATGTGATTGATGCCTGTGGGAGCCTCTCAGTTTTGGTGTATAATTGCAAATTTCTATTCATGTTAAGTGGTGAATTTCCTGAAAAGTGGAATTCTATTTTCAGTTTATAACAGGCTGGTCATGTTTTCGTGGAAGTTGTCAGGACAATAAAAGACAATTTTTTTTCTTAGTTTGCCACAGCTACATTTTGAAAATCCTTGTTGGTATTTAATGAAGAATGTGTTCAAAATCACATCATAAAGAGACTTTTTTTAAAGAGGTACAAGTTCACTATATCTTTTACAAAACATTCTAGTTTGATTTCCATTTTATCATGTTTTAAGGTCAAATGTGACTTTAATGTTCCATAAAGAGACAGAGATTGATAATGGGGAAAGAATAACCCTCTAATGTGATTTATATCTATGGATTTTATGTCAGATATGAAAAGTTGCTGTTCAAATTGTAAAGGAGGATCCATTAAAGAGCACTTTAAAACATTTTACTACTTAGCTTACCTTATTCACTTGTTTTTAAAATTCTGCCCTTTCAGGCAACTTAAAAATAACAGCTTGTGAAACATTTACCAAGTGCTAGAGAGAAATCGGCATCATCATGGGTGCAAAATAGTTCAATGTATTGGAAAAGACAGCTGTGTTCAGAAAGAGCTGGAAAAGTCCTGTTCATGTTGGGTATGATTTAGTCATTTTACATTTTTGTGAAGAGGGGTGGCAGAGTGCTTCATGTAGGAATACAAAAGACAATTTTTATGTCTCGTTGACGTGGAAAGTCAGCTGCTTATTCTTCACTCCTCGTGGATGTCTGCTCATCAGGTGAGCATTGCTGTAAAGTGTGGGGAAATCCTGAGGAAATACCTAAATACATTAAAATTGTTGGAATTATTCTTTAAAATTTATTCGTCTTTTAGTACATTTTTGTTGTCTAGTGTCTGCGAAAATCTACACAAGGCTAAATTTTATTTTGTGGGTTTTTTTCACATTCTTTCTTTCTGTCACTTTATATGACAAATACATTTATATACACACATATATAAGTAGCATTCATAGCCTGCTGATTTTTTTTATTTGCAGCAAGTTTCTAAGGCTTGTATATACATATAGATAAAGTGTTGTTACTGTTTTAAACTTGAAAAGCATATGACATTGTGCTGATAGCTAACCTCTAAGAAATAATTCTACTAGTGTCTGCATCAGCTGTGCTTCACTAAGGAAAAGCAATTTTTTTTTTGTTGTTAGGCAGACATTTGTGTCCATTCCCCTAACTAGATCATAGAATAATCCAATCATCGACAAAGGCCAAAATGCTTTGTCTGGCATTTGTGATCTGTGGAATGGCCAGATGAAAACTGAAATTACAGACAGAGAGTGCTGAAGTGGGGAAAAGCCTTTATTGTTTCTACCAATGCTTGAATTTCTTGAGGGTTTTCATGCACAGCAAAATAGGGTTTTGATAAAAATTTGATGCCCATTTTTTGAGTTCTTTATTAACAGGCAAATTTTCACAAGGTCAACAAAACTCCAAACTATGAGAAAATGCTGTAACAGAAAATCTCTCATAGTTTTGAGTTCAGTTTGTAGGCGTGACTTACAGTTGTTATTTGCTAGAATTTTCTTTTGAGCCAGTTGGCAAGCAGAAGATGTTTGTGCAACAGGTGTAATACTGCTGGGAAAGTTACTGACTTTCCAGTGCTGGCCTGCAAATACGCTTAACTTCAAGAAGCCACCTGGTAAAGATTGATTTAGTCCTCAGATCCATTTTGTTTTCTATCTGAAAAAAATGTGCATTTTTCTCCTTAACTTTCATAGATATATATTTATATAAGCAACAGCAAGCAGTTGGTTGCCCAAATCAAATCAAGAGTCATGGGAGTTGAGTGGTCAGCTAGCTGACATTCATTATTCTGAAATTTGCTATTGTTTTTATATAACTATTCACTTTGTTATAGGCTTAACCACTTTTATTTTATATATTTTGTTCTGCAGCCTGGCCATTCATGGCCATTAATGTGTTGGCTTTTGCTAAATTTTGAATGTGTGTGTGATGTGGTTAAAGAATTCATGACACACCAAGATCCTCTACTTGGTTCTCTGCATGGATTTCCTGTGGGCAGCTGCACAGGGTCTCAGTTCTCAAACCTGGAAAGTGGGGTTAATTCTTCTCTTGTGAGGGTTTTGTATAAGTAATTAATTATTATTAATTACTTATACAAAAGTGCTTCAAAGTTCCTTTGGATGATGTAATTAAAATGCAGAGTAATAAAGTATTTATTTTCTTGCCAGTCACTGTGTGCCCAGTACTCTGCAGACAAACGGGAAGAAGAAAAAATGTGTCACCACTTGATCACAGCAGCCAAGTACCGGGACCAGGTGACTGCAACACAACTAATACAGAAAATTATCAACATCCTGACAGACAAGCATGGAGCCTGGGGAAGCTCTGCACCAAGGTAAGGCGTTCTTGGGGTGTTCTAAAATATTTTTGTGCAGCAATGCTCTGGTGATTTGACATATGGTCAGAGGTAAACGTGTTTTTTTTAAACGAAGTAATAGAAAAAGGGCAAAATGAATGTATCCGTTTTTTGTATGGGTGAATATCAGACATCTCGTTTTGTTAGAGCAATGAAAAGCAAGATGAGTCTCTTGCGACTTTCAACTTTGCTTTAAAAGTGTGACAGTATTTATTTTGAGTGTTCCAGCCCTATTGTTTATTTGAAAAATAATTTGTAAAATCAAATGCTTTCTTAGTAAGGAAGCTTTCTTCTTGGTGTATTATGTGATTCAAGATTGAACCACAGTTCAGTAACTTGTTTTCTTTTCTGCCAAACTTCATGCAAACAAATAAACATCTTTTCAAGTTAGAGGGAAATGGTGAGATTTGTAATAGTAATTTCAAAGTAAAAGCAGGGCCGCCAGATTAATTCAGAATGAATTTCTTTTGGAATTCTCAGCACATACCTTCATTACAGTGATACTTGTCTAACTTCTTTAGCTGGGACTTGTGCTTAAGTTTCACTTGCAGATCTGAAATGCAAGTTCAAGTCCCTGTAGAACTGCCTTAATTAATGCTTACAAATGTCTGGAACATATTTAGGCTAGAACCTTGCTGAATACGCTCATGCAGCAAGATACTGTCATTTGAATGTAATGGAATAATAAGCATGAGAGAAATACATGAGTAGACAACAAACATTAGTTTTTGCAACTAATGTTTATTCATTGTTCAATGACTACTTGTCTTCTGGAAAGAAAAAAAAATTCCCAAGCTCTAATAATTTCTATAATATACAGAAACATAACAAAAATTTTATTAATAAAATTAACTGGAAGTGTTCCAATTAAAAGTCATCAAACTATGGCATAGGATGTCTGCAAACATACTGTAAATATGAATTTTGGGCTCTAGCTTATAAGGTTAAAAATGAAATAAGTGTTTAATGCTGGTTCTCTTTTGTTAAGTGAGTTATGCTTAAATCTAAAAAAACTGTTTAAGTAAAAAATGATGAGGGTGCAAAAAAGCCAATAGTCTATTTCAACATTTCCAAGAATTTCTAGTAAGGCATGTATTACCATTGTGTAAAACCAGATTGCTTTAAGTGCTTTGTACGTCTGTAATTTTGCTGAGTGTGTACCTTGTGGTTTGCTTCATCTGTTTGTGTTTCTGGATTTCAAACTATCATTACTGTCGTTTAAGAAGCTTTGCTAAGAAACAGAGAATCCTATATGCTCTTTAGGTGTGTTTTGCTTGGTGAGGTAATATTGGTATAGTTGGTAAGGAAAGAGGGTAACTGATAAAATATTCCATGCTTGAAGGATAACTATTTTCTGGTAGTCCCCAAATAAGGTTTATGTAATCAGCTTGTAAATTGTGAAGTGCACATAATACGGACATGATAATTTCCATTTCATAGTAATGATCTACATCAAAATGGAAATATCACATAATGCACTTTGCAGCACACTTAATTCTAGAAACTCAAATGGCATTAGAGACAGAAC